>NW_009695767.1:0-18605 GCF_000703405.1 Apaloderma vittatum | reverse complement strand
CATTCTGTGATTCTGTGATTCTGTGAAAAAATCAGTTCCACTCACTAAAATAAGTTAACTGATTTTAAAAAATCCTAGCAGACCTAGGACAAACAGGAAGGACATTTTTTTGTTAAATGTTTATCCTTTTAAAATATGCAATTGCTTTGGGTTCTGGATTTCTAACATTATCACAAAATCAAAAAAATCATGGAAATATTTTACTTTCTATACCCAAAACTCTCAAGATCATTTAAGTCCTCATGCAAAACTCAGAGAAAAATCCACTGGATCTCTTGTTGAGAAAACTCACACGTTCAAACTGAATTTACCTGTGCTACACTAGCTGATGAATAAATGGTAGAGGGTGGGGTGGTGAGATCTTCAATGGGGTAAAAAGCCATTTGATTAAAGGACCATCCGACTTCTGCTTTCCAGCATGTTAGCAAAGCCTGTCCAACAGAGCATTTGCTTTAAATACAGTTAAGGGCTGGATAAACACGGATGATTTAGGCACAGTCAAAAGTGGTGCTTAGCTCAAAAATATGCTAGGAGCTGGGATTAGTCATCTAAGTTCCTTATTCAGTACCAGCAGAAATTAGGCAAACAAAACCAGGATCCATAAGCACCAGCGCCTCACCTCTTCTTGCCAGCAGACGAGGTGGGAAGGAGGGATGGATGTGACCCCATTCCTCTTGCACAGGCAGGTAACAACTCCCGGCTGCACTGAGACACAGTCAAGTCCTTACAAAGATGCTACAGGGAGCCAGTCCTTCCAAATCCCCTGTCCCTTTCATCTAAAAGCCCCGGGGCTACAACTGCTGTGCTAGCACGAGAGAAATTCAGGATCAAATCCCTGCTTTCAGGGAATCTGAACTCCACCCTTCCCCTGCCCTGTCTGCAGGACATCCTGGGCTTCGAGCACCCCAGGGCTGAAACCCAGGTGCTGGGGGAGAGGGATGACCTGCCAGCACCTGGGCTACCTCTGGGCTGGAAGTAAATCATCTGTCAGAAGAGCCCACCTGAGGCTGAGGTTGCCATGACAAATGATCCCTTTATTAAATAGCAGGGTAAAAGGGCATACGAACTTGTAAACCTCAATGGCATGGAACTAATGCAAACCCTTCGGCTGCTATTAATCATACTGGCATTCTAAATAATTTTAAAAATTAATGACTTAGGTTTGTTATTTTCTTTCGGATACTGGATATATGACAAAAGGTGTTCAGCTGTCCGATTAACAGACCATTTGCTGGCATACCTACAAAGATTCCACTACCACGGGAAAGGAGAGAGACAGCTACAGCAGCTATCTCAGAAGGTATTTATGTGTAACTGTCAGCAGGCAGAAATGTTCCAGCTACTCACCTGGAATGTGTCGTCCCACCCTCCAGCAGCAATACGGTTAACACCTCAAAATTTAACGATTTATAGCTCCTCCAGAAGGCTGAAACCTCACTCTTTTACCTTTTCACTTCCTTGCTGACTGTCTGATCCCTGAGATCCTCCTTGATTTTTTGTTTTCTAAGGTATTTTGCAGTCTGCAGGCTGGTGGTCTAACTGTATGTATTGTACAAAAGTGTGTACCATCAAATGTAAATGTCCTCCTGCTAGTGAATGTTGCCTTGTTCCCAGCCACTGAGCGAAGGGCACCCAGCGCTCCTCACCTACCCTCCCTCTTATTGTTCTGCGCCCCTTTCTCATGCCCCTCCTATTCATGTGTTCTGGGACATAGACAGTTCTTGTCTTTTCAATTTGCCTTGATATACGAGTTCCTCTCAGAATGGACTAAATCTTTTGATTTTTGTCACAGGCTTCTCTTCTTAATGAAAAAAAAATCAACCAAAGAGGGAAGGCAAGTTGGGAGTATGCTCCTGTGGGTTCCTTGCATGCACAAGAACACGACTGCCCTTATTCTCACAGCCCATCTTCACAGGCTGACTACATTAACCCCACCACTGCTAAATATCCACTGAAAAACTGTTAACACAATATCCTGATCTTCTCTCACACACCACACAGAGCAAACCTGAGCCTTGCAGCCCGTCATTGCTCTGCCAGCACTCACATACCTGGGTGACTTAGCTCACCCCTGCAGCCAGTGTGCCCTCCTGTCAAAAGATATGTCCTTCTGGAGACTGAGTGTTTCTCAGATCTACATTAAAGTTGCTTAACCTTGCAGCACTCAGCTGCAAGAAATGAATGAGCTGACATAGCAAGAGATCAGAGAGTTGAGGTGTTATTGATTGCTACCTACACTGCTCTTTTAGAAAGACTTGTCACTCAAATGCCATAAACTTAAACCTTGCCCTCCTGTCATTCACGATTGCTTTTAGCTTATCGATAGTTCAAATGAATACAAGAAAGTTTCCCTGAAACAACTCAGTGTGGGATCTGCTGCTGTGGAGGCAAAATCTCTCCTGCCCTGGAGCTCTCAAGCAAGGACCACACATTTCTGCCCTTGAAAAGCTGTCCTTCCTTTATGGCCCTCAAGAAAACGAAATGTGTCTCCTTCCCCTCAGTCCTGACACCCTCTCAATTAAGCTCTCCAACTAAACCATTAAGCTCATCCAGATTTCAAACGCTGAACTCTTAATGCAGGCTATGTGACCACAGCACAGCTGAACCCTCCTCAGAACCCACGGTGCTGAGCTTGGAGCATCCCGTCAGCCGTCGGGATGGGACACTCCCACAAGAAAACCGCTTCCAGCTGCCCTCCCAGGACCCTGCTCCTGGCTGCAATGGCCTCCTGACAGGGGACAGGCTCACCCGAATCTCCTGCTTCATGCCTTGTTGAGCTGACGGCATTTTCCAGTGAAAGAGGAAAGTTTCAGCTGAGTGTTACTTTCCTGAGCCACTCAGGAAAGGAGGCTCATACAAGAAAGTGCCAGTCGACAAAGGTATCTCATTTTTTTAAATGTTATTTTGCGCAGAGTGAGGCAAATAGTCTTTCCTTGCCTTCAACCAAACATTTCAAAGACAAACCCGAGGACTATTTAATACCAGTATCAAAAATCTTACATATTTGTATGAAAACACCTCAATGGGACAAATCAGCTCTTGGATCATTAGCGAAGCAAATGGCATGGAGAAGCATTAAAAACAAAAACAAGTTTTGAGCTTCGCTGGAAGACAGATTTTTCACACTTAATTAGTGGAAATAAGGTGTATTTCTAGCAAGTACTTCAAAGGGAGAGTGCCTTGCCCACAAATGTCTGAGTGTCTGTTTAGTAAAGTGGAATGTGAATGTCTGTGAAACCCAAGCAAATATAAGAGGCTATGGAAAATATACAACATATATACGAAGATCCGACTCTAAACTTCTACATTCCCAAAGAGTTCAGATGTTACTATGTGCAGATATACCTACAGTTTTTTACTATCTCCTCCATGGTTTAAGGTAGCTTCAAAAATATGCTTAGACAGGCTAGAAAAACTAAACATATATCCACTGGAAGACAGAAAAATTTCTTTCTTTTTCCGTCTTTTATGACATCTGTTAGTGGCATATAACATACTGTTAACCTATAATTTTGCCTAAGACCCCAGCATGGAAGACACAACTCTTTTCCATGACTGAGAAAGCCATTAACTTCAGTTTAAAAAAAAAAGTGAGTGGTGTATTGACCAGATTTGGCAGTCCAGAGTTCAACACTGTTCTTAGAGAAACTGAAGAAACTCTCATTAATTTCAAAGGGTGAAGGGCTGGTCACGAAACTCCTAAATATGTTTTACTAACAGAATTCATCTTGTTAATAAGCTGGCATGTGAATCCATTTTTTCCGGCTGCTGAAAGCAGCTTGTGGTTTGCTTTTATTCCTTCTAACACAATTAGCAAAGCACTCCAGCAGCTGAATAGGCCTATTCATTTGAACAAATTATTCCCCGTCAGGGAATTTTTTTTATTTTTTTTTCAGAAAAAAGTCTCCCCAAAACTTTCTCCCATCCTGGTGTAGTCAGAGGAGACACAAAAGCCTGCCTGTCATTAATCTTGCCTGCCTGTGCCTGGAAACAGGCAAGTGGGACGTACACTGCTGAATACGTTACATTTTCAGTGTCTCGGCTACACGACTGAATTGCTTGCTTCTCTCAACCCTTATCTTAGCTGCTGTACAATGCTAATTAAAAGGCTGACGTAAGGAATACACACGGGGAAGAGTCTGGCACGGATGTTATGGATGAGATGTTAAACTTTATGAGCACAGCTACCTCCCACGTAGCTTTTGTAGTTAACTGTTGGAGCTCGAATAGTTGCTCTTACGCAGATCGTTTCTCATTTCAGAGGGCTGAAAATGTTAAATAAAGCAGACTTGCCCTTTCCAATAGGTAGTAGCATCTTGCTGATCTAATTAATCTGCATAGCTCATTCTCTCACTGAGATAACTTTACAGGCAAACTGGGCTCCAGTTTCCTTCTCCTGCTGCTCATTTTCAGTGTGAAAAGGGCTGTGGGTAGGATAAAACCCACACATTCACCTCGTGAACAATGCTGTCATGTAGTTAACACAGCAGAAATATTTGTTTAATTAGATGTGTTTTCAGCTTTTAAATGAGAAGGAAAAACAAGCCATGGGTGGTCTGTAACCTCAGAAGAGCAAATACCCTAGGCTGTAAAATCATCCCAGCTCACAATACTGAGTTGGACATTAAAAAAACATTTATTGAATCCTAGGCCTGAGTTGAGAACAGAAGGTACATTAAGAGCTTCCAAACTGCAGTCTACCACCAAATCATTAAATGTTCAACATTTTTTAATAAAAATGGCTTTAACTGAAATACTATTTATTCATAAACATTTTTAATTAGAGCATCAGTTGGGAGTTATTCATACACCAATTCAGAGACAGTGTCAAATTCTTCCTTCATGTAAATGCATGTAATTCCCATCGCTGTCTACCTCACCTAGCCTATAGGTGTACAAGTAGAGCTTGTCCTGTATTTTGGAGCTTAATCAAGGATCTCAACTGGTTTGCAGAGACCAGGACATACTGTTATTAACGTCTTGGTAACACATTAACATTACAGAAGTGAGAAAACGGCTACGATTCGTGTAATCACACTAAAGTGATTCTACTGCCCTTATGCTTGAACCCTAAATTTCAGAAGCCTTTTGGGAAAAAAAAAATCCTCTTTTTTTTGGCTACTTTATCAGAGAAGTCAGTCTCCACATAGGCACGAAGTAAAATGCTCATGCTTTCTTCAGAAATACAGGATGTATCTTGGAAAAAAGTCATGACACTACTGAATTCTGAAACGAGAGCTGAGCAGATTTGATGCTTCAGCCCACAGTCCTTTGGGTTACGTTAACATGACAGTCCCGGCTTTCAGACTCTCAAAGCAGTGACCATGCAAACTAAGAGTATTTGCTAACGGACTCAGACAGCTGTTGCAACAAGATGTTGCAATGGGGCATTGCAGACAGGGAATATCTTAATTTTTAGCCCACTTCTCTGCAACTACCCAAACAATCAGAACTTCTCTGTTGCTCTTACTTTCAATGCTATTCTAGTTAAAAAGTGCTTAAGGGTGATTTTTCCTTCACAGCAGAGATTCTTTGGAGACTCTAAGAAATAGCTTTTTCCATGCTTTCCTGCTCACTCACAAGGCACAGATTCTTCCACCTTCCTCATTTCCACAGCATAACACTCATGCAGAAACAACAGCAATTTCTGACCTGCGAAAGACATACCTAGAACATGTATTTCTCTTTTCTGTGTAACTTCACAGCTGGAGATGAAGATGGTCAACAGTCTTTGACTTGTTACTCTCACAAGGGCCATATGTGCTCTCCATTTGGCAACTGGACAGCTGCTGCTTTAGGACTTTGCCCTTTCTGTCCCACTTATTTTTCGTTCTGTCATGTGCTTATTTGCCATTTTTACGATACTCTTTTTTGGTAGATAATAATGCCTTTACGATTAGTGCTGGCAAGAGGCCAGGACAAAATGGCAATGCTAATGACTTTTGTTTGAGCTAGGGTCACTGCAAGATAATTTACACCACAGACCTGGGGCCCCATTTTCCCATGACACTGAAAAAACCCACACAGAGAAGCAAAAATACCGAATGCTTCAAATCCAGATCTCCCTTAGTTCATTCTCTGGGGACACAGTTTGCAAGCAATGATGAGGATTACATTTCAACACCCGTCGACAGGACTTGAGATGGACTGTAGGACAACTACCTTTTCCCGGAGTTTTTGTTTTCATGAGCAGAATCCAGCAGAGAAAAATCCATCTCCGTCCCTGCCCACCCACTCAGCTGAAGGACTTCTCCCTCTAAGGCTTCTCTTGGAGGATAAAGCCTTGCTTAGCATGCACCCAGGCCAAAACTGCCACTTCCTACACTGCCAAAAGAAGTACCGCTGACGGGGTGCCCACTAGCCACAGTTCTTTCAGAGAGGAAGGAACTGGCTGTTTGGCTGTTTATTTTTCCCCTTTGGTTTTTAAAATGGATTTTTTTCTTCAGACTGAAGGCTGCCCCAAAACGTTTCTCCTCTGAACACGGCAGCAGGACAATCAGTTAAGGGAATATGAAGCATCTCTTTCCACTGTCTAAAGTGGTGAAATGTAAAATTCACCACAAATGATGGAAACACCAGACAGTTAAAATTCACACACTGTTAATGAAGTAACACAGATAATGCTTTTTGCTCAACCCAAGGCTATGCCTCTTAAATAAGTTTTATCTTCCCATTGGGTAGGGAGGCTGTGAAAAAAACTCATAGGAGATGCTCTGCTGGGATCTACATAAGTCAAGCATCCATGTAGTATCAAGACATTCTGCATTTGAAACCAAACCTCCTTCTCTGGTAGCACTGACCTTCAGCTCACCCACAAGGAGACTCAGATCCCCATGCCCTCCACCACAAGCTTCCTGTTGAGTCAAACGTTGATTTTTCAGGCTGCAGGAAGCTGTGGTAGGTGTACACAGCCCACAAGTCCTCCCTCTGCCTCGACAATAAGAGATTGGGAACGGCATAGAAAGCCAGGTGGAAAAAGAAGAGTGGGAAGAGAAGTAGGAGAAGCAGCAGCAGGAGAGGTCCTGTGCCACTATCTGGCCCTAGGACAGGCTGACATTGAGTCAGGGAGTGCTTGGAGCAAGATGAAAAACTCCGGGTCACAGGTGGGAATGTGATATAGGGAGCAGCAGCCCTCAGAGCCAGGCAGAAGGTCAAGGAGAAGACAGTTGGGAGCCAGGCACCTGCGCAGCCGCCCTGGGACAGCCAGGAGGACTGCCAGCACCGACGGCTGATCACACAAGCAACCATGGAGCAAAGCAAGAGAAAATAGGACTTCTGGCAGTGGGCATGCAGCTGTGCAAGGTGTCTCCTCAACAAACACATCAGCCCGGAAAACCTACCCCCTGCTGGCACAGGGGGATTTGCTCTCTCATGGATCCACTTCTGTTTGACTGTAACATCTATCCAGCAGCTGTCAACAGTGAACCTGAATAGGGTCTACAGTGATTCTTGACCCTAAAGAACAGCAAAGCATCCCCTTGCCTGCCTCCAAACCACCCACGGACACCATCCTGAGCTCTCGGCAGTTTAATACTTTTCTCATCTGGGGAAATGTCGCAGTGCCCAGATTACAAAAGCCACAAAACTACGGACGACTGAATGATTAATATTCAAAATCACACTTCTCACCAACCACAAACAAGAGCACATGGCAGAGTTTCAAAGCACATAGCTTGCTAAATGACACCTGCAAAAGGGCATACAGAGGGGAAAGAGAAAAACAGCATAAATTTCAGTCCCTTCTTCCAAACACTTTTATTAGGTTCTTCAGAGAGCAGCACCTTGAACTCAGCAGTTGGGTTTTCTCCTCTTGACCCAAGGCAAAAAGACTATTTCTGCCTGCCTAGACTTTGAAAGTTTCACAGGAGAAATATAATGCTATGATTCAAACTTAACATTTTAAGCAAGATATTTAAACAAAATACATTCAAATTCTAAGAAGTATAAGTTTTCTGAAGACAGATGAAGATATGAGATAAACTGCAGGAAAGGTCATTTATTAACACAACACTCAAATTCATCAGCTTGTGCTTTGAATTAAAGATGATGCCTTCACCTGTAAGTGACAGAACGCTTAAAGCAAAGAGATGAAGTAGGTGCTCAAATAGGAGCTGGCAAATGAGGGGGTTTGGGTTGCTTTTCTGAGTTACAGGCATAAATTCCTAGCCCTCCTTTCCTACAGCTAAAGACTGACCAAGCTCTCAAGCCTCTTTTCTTTATTAGCGTAGATGGGCAGTTTACTTTCAATCATGGAAAAGGCTAACTGCTTGGGAAGTACTTGTAACAGCACGCAGAAATCTCTATAAGTATGTGGTGTTCATTCTTGGTTTCACGTAAGACTTTTCTATGAAAATGCCTAACGAACTAGCTTAGGAGTGGCTCAAAAGCAATTTTCAGAGTCATCTCCTCCTACATTTGGAGAGATCAAAAGCCTGACATATTTTGGCACATCCATTTCTGGAGGACAGCAGCACTCCCCTAGGCTTAAAACAACTCACAAGGAGTGTATTGGTATTTCAGTTTTAAAATAAACAACAGCCACAGTCTAAACTGGGAAATAAGACCACTTTTCTCGTTCACATCAAGTAAAACATCATCAGATGCAAGAAAGAGTGCAAGTTTCTGAGATCTGATTCTACCAAAAATGAAAATTATTGGGAGAAAACAAAAGAGAAAAACGAAGCTCTTTGTCTGTTAAAAAAAAAGATAAGTGATTGGTGGGAGAGGGAGAGGTAACTGCCAATTTGCCTTTTTCCAACCTTCCTGTTAATGAACGAGGGTAGAAGCACAGGACAACTGGTCATGGACTGTGGTGCACAGACCTAGTGCATCTAGACCAAGTCTATTTTTGTTATTTGCATTACCCATACACAAAAGAAGAAAAAAGAAAAGAGATTATACAGTCAATAGTGGGATCTCACAATTGAATCCAGGTGATTCTGTCCTAATAAGGTCTCACTGCTAATTTTGCTTTAATTAGGAGCATGCTTTTGAAGATGCTAAGACCTAAAGCCTGTCACCAAATACTTACGTAGTCATCTTCATGCAGACCTTGCTTCTGAACAGAACTTTTCACCTCCAGGGAAAACTTCTCAAACTCAGGCTTCACGGTCCTCAGCAGAGTCACTGTCTGGAGGTATGAGTATGCCTTCTTGGCTTCAAGGTCATGTTTGTCTCCTCTTCTCCACGAACCATTTCCTAAGGTGAAAAACAAGCAAATTTCCAACTCCAAATTAGGTACCATTACAGGATTGTCTTCCTTTTTCCACCCATAAGTCCCTTACCCTGCACCTTGGCGAGACAGCAGAGTACGAGGGAGAATTGAACCTGCTTCAAGATGTGCAGGAAACCAGGCAGTGAGGAACAGCTGGTGGGAAGTAAATGTGCAAATGGAAGAACAACTTTACTCCCATGCTGCGCTTCCTTATTTTTAAAGGGTAGATGAAGCCTAAGCATGAGAAGGCATCACGGAGTAAAAAAACATGCGCCAGATCTCAAACACAGAGATATTTATGTTAGAACAAGTGAAGGAGGATATAACCACAAAGTTTTGTTACACATCACTTGACCAGTGACACTCTTGAACAGTCAGAAAGGCACCAGTAAAGTCAGTAGTATGATCATCACCCCAAACAGGAGGCAGATGGTGCAGCTACTTCTCCCACAGCTCTCCCACTGAGGTCAAGGAGAAAAACCTTGTGTGCAGTGGCTGCCACACCAGCCCTGCTCTTAGTGGAAAAGAAACACTTAAAAATAAAATGAGATCCTGCATCTATGCTGTATTTACATGTGTTCTATGTCACAGTAGGGCAACAATTTAACTCAGACCATCAATAAAGTAATCAGCTTTAAAAAAACCAACATGATAGCAGGTTGTTAATTTGCAAAGTTGTCCTTCTACCTAAGAGGGCCTGACCTTAGCAGCTCCTGAAACCCTGACCCAAAGCTTCAGGAGATCAGTGGAAAAGTTCACATTACTCTGGACCGCGTTTTGTACTATTCTACACAAATGATAAATAGAAGAGGACTGCAGGGAACTGTGGTAGCCCTATGGCTACCACATACCTACAGTATGCCTTCAAATACTAAAAATACATAAAAGCTAGACAATCATTTTATTTCTTAAGCAACAATAACAAACCAAATCATGGGTAAATTATGGAAGAAGAAGATAAATGCTAAGTTTCCAAGGGTGACCTAGGTGAGAGAGGTTGTGGCTGCTTTCATTGGGCTGAGGAACGTGGTCTCATTTGGAAAAGAGAAGCAAGCAGTTTGGGAGTGGAGATGCTAACAGAGATGAACTCCAGGCATCAAATCTATGGTGCTCCTTGCAGAGAAATACTAGCTTCCTTTTATGTCTGCAAGAACAAACTCAGGGATAGATCACTTCAGTCTCATCAAAGCAGGTGAACACAGAGCCTGTGTATTGTCCTCCCAGTATCCCAGCGCTGTTGCTGTGACTTTTTTTTCACCTTGGAGAATTGCTCTGTCTCCTCAGAGAGCACAGGGAAAGGAAGTAGGGACCTACAATTCCTAGAATCACAGAATGGTTTGAGAGGGAATGGACCTTAAAGATCATCTGGTTCCAACCCCTCTGCCATGGGCAGGGACACCACCCACCAGACCAGGTTGCTCACAGCCCCGTCCAGCCTGGCTTTGGACACTTCCAGGGAGGGGCTTCCACAGCTTCTCTGGGCAACCTGTGCCAGGGTCTCAACACCCTCACAGTGAAGTCTTTCTGCTTAATGTCTAACCTAAATCTAACGTGCTCTATTTCCAAACCACTGCCCCTTGTCCTATCACTACCCTCTCTGATAAAGAGTCCCTCTTTCCTGTAGCCCCTTCAGGCACGGGGAGGCCGCTACAAGCTCTCCCCAAAGCCTTCTCTTCTCCAGGCTGAACAGCCACAACTCTCAGCCTGTCCTCATTATGAGGGGTGCTCCAGCCTTCTGATCATCTTTGGGGCCTCCTCTGGACCTGCTCCAATAGGTCCACACTCTTCTCGTGTTGGGGGCTCAAGAGCTGTTGATTCTACAGTTCTCCAGAGAACGAGTCTTTCTTCCTGCTGCTTTTGCCTCCAGGGCAGTTCCTGTCACTTGCACAGAACCACCTGAGCTCTTTTACCTCTCTTTTTCACTCCAGGAAATCCTTATTTACCACTACTTAGCACCAGCTAGGACCATAAACATTATAAATACCATGAACCTTGCAAATTCTTAATTTCTTTCCCTTTTTTTTTTTTAAAGGTAATTGTATTCTCTAGATACATCTACCTAGGTTTAGGTATTTCCTTCCCAATACAAAGTTTACATCAGTACCCTATTCATCAGACCTGACGGTAACACTGGAGAGCAAATAACATCTCACCATCTTGTTTTGCCCTCAGATGTAGCACTCTTCCATTCTGTGCCTGTGCCCTGTCCTTGTTACTGCTTTCAAAAAGAAAGAAATGCACACCTGGCAACTGTAAGCTGATGTGTCTTGCTAGCTTCCCCACAAGAGAGTACAAGCCCTGCTGGAGGTTTGAAGACAAAAAGCCTCTCCCTCAGCTGAGTACCTGCATTTCAGAGGTGCAATATTCAACAAGTATAACAAAGGGCTTTGCTATGGCTTTGCATTTACAAATGGAGATGGGTAAAATGAGTAGGATTACAGACCTCCCCAAAAATAGTGCTGGTAGAATGTGAGTTAAGTTTCTGTCCTGAACACTACATATATTTTTTTTTTTTAAATCCTCACACTGGGAGCACGGAAGTTACACTTGCATAACAGCGTTCCTAGAATAATTTACATATTTAAACTCCTTCATGGATTATTTTGCAGGAGGTCATCTTGCCACAGTACTTATGTGCAATTATTGCAGCCTTGGCATTTAATACGCCTACTCTTCTGAAAATTTAAAAATATTCAGAACAGAGGGCAACAACAAACTGCAATATGGTCATCTGAACTTAAAGGCAAAGTGCCAGTTTGCCAATCACATCCACTCTTAGTAATCTAGTACCTCCAGGCACTGGGAACAAGGAATTTTGGATTAATTTCTCTACATTTTTATGTCTGCTTTCTACATGTGATGATCATCTGCAGGGAAGTTAACTTCTGATGCACAATCATTTCACTCTTCAAGGGAAACACATCCACAAAGAAACAGAAAAATTGGTTTAGAAGAATTACTACTTAGAAACGTCAAGAAATGCCACTACACCAGAAGAGAGACAGTTTTAATTAATCTCTTGGAAAAAACACACGAAGACACCCCACATCAGCTGTGATGCCAGGGTCTCTCCTCGGGCAGGGTGCTGAGCCTAGGGATGACAACACTGCCTCCCTCAACTGCCACTACCTCCTACATAAATGTCATGCTGGAAAGCAAAACCATTCCAAAATGCAGCAGCCCAGCTCCTGCAGCTGCTGCTCTTAGATGCGCATTCCCTGCTTAAGGGGAACTTTGGGTATACCATCTGTCCCAGTCAGGTTCTGCACTTCCCAAGTAGTCACCCTGAGTTCATTTCTGCCGGGGCAAGGAAATCGCCAGCTGCAGGGGATGATACACTTGAGCTACGGTGGATGCCTAAGGATGAGATTAATCGCTGTCCAGGGGCACCTACTTCTCTCCTGCGACTCCAGAAGGATTCCAGCTCACTCACACAGTTGAACCTGTGGCCAGATGAATCCCTTCTCACGCATCTCTACTCTGTGAGACAAAATGCAGCAGTAGCACAGCAGTAACAAGCCACTGCTGGCATCCAGAATGGTTGTTTGGTAAGTGGTTTCCAGTAAAGGCAAGCCTGCAAAGCTCCTGGGGACTACAGCAGGGCTAAAACTTCAGTGTTTTGTGACTGCTGATATGGGTAGACCTTCAGCTTTTTGCTCTGGTCCTGATTTGAGGCTGCAATAGCTTATGCCCTAAGGGATAAAACCACTCCAAACTCAATTCAACAAAAACAAAAACTTGATTTGAACCACTGACTTTGATCTTGTTCTGCAACTTTATTTGATTTCCTTACTACCTGGCAAAACTTCGCATTTCTTTAGCTAACCTAGATGATACACATAGCAGTAGCTGTACTTCAGTATCCATATCTCTGAATTAACAGAGCTTTTCAACATATAGCACTGTTCACTATGAAATAATGTCAGAAGTGGTAGAGAGATAACAAATAACTTAAAAATTAGCTGATCTACTAAACAAAACACATCATCCTTTTGTGAATTCAATTGTTCCTGTTTGTCAGATTTGTGATGCTTGCAGGAAAGAAAACAAGTCTTCCTTCTTTCTCAGCTCCAGGTTGGTTTTGAATTTGAAATGAATTCATTATTGTAGTGGACTAGTTAAGGCAGCCTGCAGAGGGGAAATCATCTCTGCACCTGCAAAAGCAGCTGTTCCTTTCAAAAGCCATGCTGATGCTTCAACAAAATTTAGTTCCAAGGCACGAACTTGCCTCAGCTTCACCCATCTGATATTGTTTAAATCTAAGAACATATGTTGCTCCAGTATTACTCCGAATTTAACTGAGACAGATGTAGCATCTGAGAGCAGGTGTAGCTCCTGCCATGCACTGCCATGTCAAATGTACCTGAATATAGGTATATTTCAAAAAGCAAACTTATTTCATTTACATTTTGAAATCATGCTTTAGTTTGACAAATCTGATCCCTTTTACTTATAGGTAGAATCAGCTACTTTTACCCACCCTACTCTAGTAAATTTGGACTGCCTGCATCTAATCCAGTGCTCTCCCTTCAGCATAACACTGCTAAGTACTTTTTCAGATATAGTTGCTGATCAAACACCAGTAGTCCAACTGGAAGATAAATGTAACAATGGGGAGAGACAGTGGTGTACTCTGGAACTCAGTGCTGTGTATTCTGAGGCTGATCTAAAAATACCACCAGGCTTACAGAAGAGTTTGCAACATACTTGGCCAGAAAAAACATTACCATATGACGAGCTGTTGAAAAGTTCAATATTGAAGAACGCGTAGTCCCCATTGGTCATTCCTTGCCGATGAGCAGCCAACATGATGTTCCTGATTGTGTCACCGCTTGCACACATGATTACAACTGGTGGAGGAAAATGAAAAACACAGATAAGAAGCAGTTCAGGAACTTCAGGTTAACAGGCTGTTAAGCATGAATGCTGCCAGAGACAGTAACCTCAGCTGTCCTCCCAGTGTTGCAACAAACACTACAACAGAGATGCCAAACAAAGTCGATTTCCCAAAAGGCTGTCAGAAGACAGGTATTCAACAAAGAGGCTTCCTTCTACCTTGGCTCCTCTGAAAATAATTAAATGGAGCCTGTGCAATCTAAGTTTTTTTGCCCCTGCAACGTGTGATAAGTTCTGACTTCAAATTTCTTCAATTGCTTGTACTCGTAGACTTAACTACAACCATAAGCCTCAGCTGTTATTTCTATGAGGACATAATCTGAAGATGAAGAATGAAGGTGATACAACAACATTACCACTTTAATTTCCATTCCACTGAACAGCATAGATTCATCTCGCCTACACTTCAATTATCTAAAATTTAGGTATCTGGTCTTGAATTTGCTGCCTGCAGCTGTCTAGGCACAGTGGTATGAAAGCCTCCAAAACATGACTTTCTTCCAGCGACTATTCAATCAGCCTAGGCAATGACCTTTGACGGGACGCTTAATATTCAGAAATGGGAAAAGCAAGTGCCACTTTTTGAGCATAAAAATAAAAGGTGGTTACATGACAAAATGCCACAGAACCTCATTTATCATGGACCAAGAGCTAAGCTGGGGGTCCTCCACTGCTACAACGGGACCTAAAAGCCCTCAAGCACGCTCCACGTGGGCACCATAATTCACACTGTGACAACTGTGGTTGAGAGGTCCCTTCCCCAACCTGCTGGGCTGGGGGAACTACTCCCCTTGCCACCCCTTCCCTCTGCAAAGGAAAAGCAGAAGCTCAGGCAAGGTCTTCAGCAACTGGGAGACACCTCCCATAAGGAGCACATTATACTATAAACTTTTATGCAGGTTCACAAGACTATGGGTATGAAGCTACTGGTACCAGAGGGAGCAGCAAAGTATTGTACCAGCACACACTTTGGGGCTATATCCTACAGCAAAGTTGTAAGATATCCTGTTGGGACAATGATTTGAAACTAAGTACACATGCTTTTCCAAGAACGCCGTCATGCATGGCAGCACTCAAAAGCTACAATAATGTACATGAATGTTTTAATCCCAACAATAAAATGGAATCAAAACCACATTCAGCTTTTCTGAGTAGAAGTGTTTGCTATTGTAAGAAATGAAAAGGGCAAACAAGCCAAATCTTTTCGCACACAATGAATCTTCTCCCATCGCTTTTCTGGTTGGATGCCATCACACGCATAAAGCTCCAGATGCACTGCTGGGTGAGTCACGTTCGATACCTCCCCATGCTTCAAGAGAGTTATACCATAACTCTGTCCTACTGATTATAGCAGAGTATTATAATAATTTCCAGAGCAACAGAGCAAGATGTAATTCATGACCATTGCAAAGTATATTAGCATGAAGGAAAAGAAGAAGAAGAAAAAATTCTTGCAATAAAATTTGGATCAAATCTTTTCCAGATGCACATCAGGAACAAATTTGTCTCACTGTTCCTAATTTCAGTATAGGTGAGAGGGTTCCTTTTGAAATGTTTCATTACTGCCCTCCCAATTCTTCCTTGCTTTGCTTTTGTAATTCACATCTATCATAAAACTGTACTCTGCAGATGGAATCAAAGAGATCCCCACAACACCCGTAAAAGTCCTTCAGCAAAAGGAATTAGAAAAAAAGAGTGGAGGAAAAAAACTTACTTTAAAATACATTAAATCATATTTTGTAAGCCTCTAAAGGAATGTAAGGGAAGTAATATTAACTATTTGGATGTGGCTTTTAATAGGAAAGCAAAGATTACGTATTTCAAGATTTTGAAGCAAATAAGCTATCTACCAATCTTCAAAAAACGTAAATTATGTGAATTTAATCTGCATTTGTACCTTACTATCGTGTACACAAACGTGTACGTGCAAACACATACAACATGTTCTCCCTGCAGTACAATACACACAGACCACAGTAATTCTAATACTAATATTCTGAATTTATTGACTAGAATTATTGACTCATCCTGCAAATAACTAAAAGTTTAATTCCAGTTATAGGAGCAAGCTCTGCCTTTGCTATACACATCCCTTGGACTATGTACTTATGTAAAACACATTTAAGCACAGTCCTGGGTTTGAGACCTTTTTGGTAAACGTGAGCCCACAGCATCGAGTCTGCAGCTTGGCTAACCGAGCCACCAATGGAGCATGAACTAGTAACAAAATCCTTTAAAAGCCAAGCAGTTAACTTTTATCATCCTATTTTTCATCACAATTTTGCTGTAGCTCTGAGACTTGAGTCTTTTGAAGTGGCTCCAGGGACAGCCAATGGCTGGTACGGGCACATGGATGAGTGTGCTCCTGTCTCCCAGGCCCCCCCGGGAACTCAGCGAAGAAGCCCCAGACAGCAGCAACGTAACCCAGGGGCCAGACTCTGCCTCAGGTCCCCATGGGGCAGCTTCTTTCCCAGTCCTGGAGGCGGGGGGTTGAAGCAGGTATCCTGTATCTGTCTGAAAGCCCACTCTCACTCAGGCAGCTCAAGGAAGCCTATCCACTCAGGAGGGGCCACACCACCGGCAGTGACCTCTGGAAACAGAGAAGGTGCAGGGACAGAGTCCAATATAGTGTCATGGTTAAGTGCGACACAGGAGGTCTTAAATCTGCTGAGAAAACCAACCAACTAACCAAAAATATTTCTAGAAAGTGCTCTGGACAGTGCCCTATCACCCACAGGTCCTGCTACCCCACTGCAGGGACCTCCAAGCTGCTCCCGGGAGAAATTAAGACCTCATACAGAGAGCTAAGGCACATGGTGCATCCGTCACATGATACATGACTTTTAAAATACTCTGACAACCTGAAAGATGCTGTGGGCAGTAGGACCACCCCTCAGGCCCGATGGAACATGGTAGAAGAGTCCTGCAGCCAGTCTTTAAAGTCAGAAAGGCATAAGTTAAAGGGCTCCACTTGCTGCATGTCACAGCAGCAGCAACAGCCAGAGGACAAAGAGGTGGCATGGAGGGAGGGACCCCATAGGGTGCAAAGGCAGGAAAGAAATGAGGCAGAGGGCTGCTCATTTGCAAGTTAGAGAATGATGCAAGACCAAAGGTCTCAGCTCAGCAAAGTATTTAAGCCCAGGCTGAAAGTAAGCCTCTCTTCCTCAACTGTCAGCACAGTCTGAAGAGCACTGCTGGCTTTAGCCATCAGTCACATTCCCACAGCTCCGCACGGACAAGGGCAAACACTAGTCTTTTCCTGCTCTAAGCATGTTGCTACACTTTCAACATCAGAAAAGCCAAACACATGCACGCACACACACAAAAGTTACACTGATTAAAAAAGAAAAGCATCTTTCCCCACATAGCGGTTTCCTCTAGCAGCTACACATTCCATCCTCTCCATGCAGTGTATTTCCCAGAACAGTACTTATGAGAAAAGCTCTACTTTAAACACCTGCTTCAGTGAAGAGAGAATTAAAGAGCCACATACTATCAGAGCTCGGTTATCTGATACATGCTCCTGCACACATTAGGGCTTTCACAGCAGCGTAAAGACATCAGCAGCGCAGGGTTGCTCCATCCGCAGCCTACGGCACCCACAACACCTGCTGCGCCCGTCACACAGGGCAGGATTTCTACTAGTCCAGTTTTGAAGCTACTTTAACATTCTACAACAAGGGGTATAAAAATTGTAACCATCACCTTGTACATCTATGTCTCTATCAGAAAACAGCTAAGGACTTTCCTTAACTTAACCCTCCAGCTCATTCCTGGAATACACCTTTTTTTTTTTTTGCAATATCTTACTGGGGAAGCTTGTGGCTGGTAAAAGCCTCTGTCAGAAAACAACTTTTTGGTAAGCCCACGTATACCCATGCTGCTTGGAGAGATCTCACTTTAAAAACTAATCTAACTGTAAATTTGCATGTCCCAAAGCACTTTGAGCGTCCTACTACTTCATGATGCAAAGCCAGTTCATCCAGCCCAGGGGTGACTTTCTAAGATGTTTTACAAGCCATGTATCTCCACTGTGTTTTGCTCACAATCGGCCGCAATATTACTGCACACACTCAACAGGTTTCGAATCCCCCGAAATGATCTCTTCCCCTAAATGCATTTGTTATTTATGAGGTACTCGACGGGGCTTCCAACAGCAGCAGCGGCGAAAAGGATCCCCGTGGTAAGACACAGCAGGGTAAGAGGAAAGCATCTCTACTTAGATTTTGAACTTACAGAGAGTCACTGCAAAAATCTCAAGAGAACAAGCAACACATTTGCTGTTCCGCAGATGCCAGCGGTTCCAGGTAACCTGTACCGGCACAAAGCTGATTTCTTACTGTGCCACAAAACTCTCCGGCAGGGTCCCCAAGGGTGAGCCGGAGGGAAAAGTTCTATCGAACTTCGGCGGGCACGGCCTTCATGCGGGCCAGCCGGTGCCCATCTGCTGGGGGGTTGCCTGGCCCGGAGATGCGGGCACAGCATCGCGCTAGGT
>NW_009695766.1:0-36742 GCF_000703405.1 Apaloderma vittatum | reverse complement strand
AAATCCGGCTGAGCCAACCCAATACAAGAGGAAATTCAGAATGTGTGATTTGAATCCGCTGTGGACAGCCTGACCCTAATCCAAGGTAAACTTTGTTCCTCTATTATTTAATATTGAATAGCAATAGGAGACTGAACAGGTAAATATCTGTCTTCCCTAGAAGGAACTGTTGTATGTCCTCTGTTATATGTCTGTTATAGGTCGTGCGTTTCAACTCAGACACTGGTATGTACCAAACCGTAGAGCACATGGACTCAGCTCCTTAGCAGATAGTGTTGTCCAGTGTGCAAATACCTTTGTGTCAATGTCAGCTAATCATGACTGTACACACACCAGTGCCACTCCTGTCTTTAATCAACGATTACACCCGAACATTTTTCAAGACAAGCAGACCTATAGACTCCAAACTGCAGAATCTCTGTGATCCTCATTCGTGTGCCCTGGCTTTGCACTACATCTTGTTTGAAAAGGAAACAGGATCATAGTTGAGTGTGTACAATCTACATATATGGAGCAAATGATTGGAATTAATCAACCTTATTTCCAGCAGCCTGTCAAAGAGAGAGCACCAGGCATTAACCGGATGTGCGTGTATTGCTTTTAAGAGCAAGGAGGGGGGGAGCACTCCTACTCATCCTGGGGAACACCTCCCTGCGTGCAGGTATTTTCCCTGCAACATGTATTTTCCCTGCAGTACATGTATTTTTATTAATGTGGCTTCCCAGTATACACTGGGAAGTAGGAATCCAACATTTCTCAAAAATTCCTAGTATGATGATAAATGTAACATATACATAAAATTATTGTTAGACTCCCACATGTTTTGCTCCCTGGGCACTGATATTGCACTACTGTTTTCCAACAGACTCATTTACATGACTGTAATACTCACTATGTGGACTCTGCAGTGGTAGGCTG
This sequence comes from Apaloderma vittatum, assembly GCF_000703405.1. Lineage (NCBI taxonomy): Eukaryota > Metazoa > Chordata > Aves > Trogoniformes > Trogonidae > Apaloderma > Apaloderma vittatum. The sequence goes on along the minus strand of NW_009695766.1, from coordinate 35,824 downwards.
GTACACAGGTACGACATATGTGCTCTATCTACCTATCTAATAGCATTTTCTTTCCTCAGAGATGCTCCGCTGCTTCTCTGAATCTTGAAACACTTTCTTGTTTTACCTTTGTCTATAATCATATCACTCCAGTGAAGTTTTGCCCATATTCACACTGGAATTTTGAACAGGATCAAAGTCTGTGGTGTAATTAAACCCATCCCACTCACAAGAATTCAATCTCTTTTCTGAAAGCTACTTCATATATATCTAAAATGAGTTTACTTGTATGTGCTAATGTCATCTGTTTCCCATTATCTACACTTTGAGACCTATATATGAGGAAACATTAAGTAAAACATTTTTATTAGACACTTTTAAACACAAGAAAATTGAGAAAGTATTCAGCAGAGTGGCAGTAGGTTAAAGGAACTAGCTGTACCCAAGGCAGCATTTGTGCCCTAGATCATATGATGTGAGAGTGAGGCTGTGCAATTTTGGATTTATCCAGCGACGACTGCATCCAGCTGTGTGGGAATAGGTTAAACTTTGACTTTCTAGCCAAAGAAGAAAGATTCAGCACTGTGACTGTCAGCTATTCTCTCTGAAGGTTTGCTTTCTCTTTCTGAAGACACTGGTGATCACTATATCACTATATGACTGCAGAAATGTATGCCAGTATTCCTGAAAAATGCTAATGCATGTTTCGAATTAAAATAACAGTGTTGCATTGTGTGCTGCAACTCCCTTTTTCATCCTAATTCTACAGTTTGGGCTTTCTGGATTTAGTGAATCTTAATGTCACTCCCGTGCCTGTGTAGTTGCTCAATGATGCAGGTGTTCAGAGCAACCATAAAGGCTTCATATGGATGCTTCACAGTCCTATAAATGTGGTTAGATGTACATTTTTCCATGCTCTACTGGGAGGCTTTCTGGTTTAGAACGGCAATAGGATTTCTGGATGTAGCAAGCATACAGTGGCTTTCTGTACCCTAATTTTCACAAGTATTTATCTTGTATTGTCGTGGGGAAAAAAGTTCAACTGGCCAAAGTCTGGTCAAATTGCCAGAGACCAAAGTGTAAGAAAATGAAACATCGTAGTGGGGAACATACACAATTAGAATGATGCACCATAATCTATATTTATTATTTATCAGTTGAAAAATAACAGCTCCGTGTGACATGGTAGAACTTTCTGATTAACATCAACAACATATTAACGAGTCAGAATTATAATTTTTAAGAACTTTGTTAAAACAGCCTTACTATTCTTAAAAATGTGTAAGCACACTGGGAAGTAAGCTACTGCTCCCTGTGGTTTTATACTTTATACATCCTCCTCTGAAATATGGCCACAGGCCTTTCTTAATAAAATGAATTGTGTTTGGAACTAATTTCTAGCTGATGAGTATCTCCAGAGCTCTCCTTTCAGTCAATGGTTACTTATGAGTAAGTATTGGCAGTGCCACATATTTTCTTTGCAAAATTAAAACCTTTTCTGTTCTGTTTTCACCCAATTGTACATACCAAACAGCAATAACAATAACATCACCAACTTAAATGATTCAGGGGTGAATTAATTCAGTTTTAAAGGGACTAATCCTGTAAAGTACCAGATATATTTCTGTGAGAGCCAAAGCTACTCAATGCTATTTTTAATTTTTTTCTTCAAAAGCTAGATAGGAAATCTATTAAATTTTCATTGAGTATCTGGCCAGCATTCTATTTTCATAAAAACTTTGCTTTATGATTTTAAGTCTTTGCTGAGGATAAAAATAAGACGGTGTCTGTCTTTTGTTTTTAAATGAAAATTTAATAGGGAGTTGGAGTTTAGAGGAAAATAGAGCTTCTATCTCTGTTAGTCTGCAGGCAGTAGCATAATACTACAACTAATTGTGGTGGCATGGGAAGTTTTAATAGCAGTCATTTCTCATAATTGAATGAGTATGTCTGAGTACATAAGTACACTTCAGTAGCACCTTTTTAATCATTTCAGTGCCTGCAGGTCAGCGTATTTTGCATTACTTCATTGGAAGTGATGGGCACATATTGAAAACAAAGATCTGCAGCTTTATAAAAAACCAAAACAATTTCAGTTCTTTACCAGCTTTCAGTAAATAGAGAACACAGCACAGTTGACCAGAAGGAAAAAAAATCATCTATCCCATTTATTCATCCATGAGGACTAAGGCTTCTCTGCCACTAGAGGGTGAGACAACTGCAAACCAAATACTTCAGCTTTAGTAACTCCTGTAGCAGGTACAAGTTAACACGCAGACGGGGCCTTGGTTATTCGTACTTAGGAAAGAAAGATGCACACCATATGCAGAGCAAGTATTCATATGCTTAAAGCCAGAGCTGCAAAGAAACATGGGAACAATCTGTGATAATGAACAACAGTGGGGAAAAAACCCACCCTGACTATATAGACAACAGAATTTTGGGTCTTGGGAGGCATAGGTACAAAAAATTAGGTCTGATTTTGAATCAAGGGCTGAATCAAACTGTTCTGCTCCAAGGAAGAATCAGTTCTGGCTTGACATGTCTCCTTTTTAGTAAAAAATGTGAAAAAAGGTCTAACTTCCTGCTTGCCTTCGATCGACACCATCTACTCTGAAGATTTTCTTTGCTTTCTTGCAGTTCTTTGACTTTTCTAGTATCTCTTTCCTTTTCCCACAAGATAGTCTGATGCAGTTGCCCTAGTGTATCTTTCAAGACTGCAAATTAATTCTTTACTGCAGCTTAGCATGGCTATGCATCTTGTCCTGGCAGAAAGCGCTAATTCCTACCAACATATCCATGGTTCTTGACTAAATATTTTACAGATAAGTCACATTTTGATGTTTGCAGATGCTCTTAGAAGATCATGTTCTCTGAAGACTTCCCCAAACTAGAAAGGAAGCTTGCCACTTACATTTCAATTTATAAAAGCTACTCTTAAATCGCAGGTTTATCAAATCAATATGCTGCTGCTTCAGGAACAATATTTCCAGATTTAAAACAGAAAAAAAAAAATCAAGTCCCACAGGGTACTGCAACATCAAGTATTTTCTTCTATTTTTTTTTTCCTTACAAAGCTCTCTTCAGAGTTCTGTGTTTAAATACGTGTTGATAATGTCTGCTGCCTTGTTATTTTGTTGCTTTGGCAATCTGAAGGTCCAAAATCCCTTTTCCTTTCTCCCTGAAGAAAGAACTTTGTTACTGAGTTTGTAAAAAAACCCATCAAAACAAAACAAAAAAAACAACGGGGTCAGGAGAAATAAAACCATGTGTCACTAAGTGGTAGTAGAGGCAAAAGAGAAGAAAATAGTATTATAGATCTAAACTATCACCTGGGAGATTTTAGTAACATATTCAACTTACCTTAAATGAAAGACAACTGTGTCAAGAAGTAGGGTGAAATTTTGAGATTCTCTTCTAGTTAGAAAAGGGCAGCATTAATCTTTGCTTAGGGAATTACAATTTCATGCTACAGAACAACCAGATTTTTGTTGGAAGCCTTTTGTCAACAGCATTTAAATTTTAGGGAAATTAACTGTTGAGTTTGAAGTCACATGTAGGATTTCACATTTTCTGGCCTGAAAACTTTTCACTCCCAGGCTTAGCTGCATGCCCAGATTTTGTTGGCTGCATGCTTCAAGCATAAAACCAGTCCTTATTGAACCTTGTTGAAATAAACATGGGTTTAAAACATATTAAGATAATGTTAAAGAGAAATTTGCTCTGCTCTTTATTTTGGCTTACTTAGGATTGTTGTACAATATTTGCATAGCTTCAGAGAAGCTATAGAATTATTTTCCCTTTTTAAAAAAGAGTGGTGTTAGAGCAATGAATGCTTGCTATTCTTTATTTTTTGAGGATTTTAACTGAAAGGAAACAAACGATGACATTCCCTTGTGCTGACATTAAAAATCCCTGGCCCCTTTCTATGAGCTCTTTTCTTTTAGTGTCCTAAATACCATAGAAGTAATAGAGCGTTTACAGTTGGAGGCAATGATTGCTTTCTTCATTTCAGAAGAAAAGATTTTGAACTCTATCAAATAATTTTAACCCTCAAACCTATCCAAAAGCTCTGCTGGGAGGTACAAATGAAATCACATAGAACAATCAGTTAGAATATTGCTTTGCTACTCTCCGTGTCACATGGGAAGTGCTAACAGCATTTTTTAATTACTAGCATACTTAGAACACTTTCTTACTCTACATACTCTTTAGCATCTCTCTGCTTAGTGATTTCTATAGGATTTGCAGCTATTCCAATTTTTTGCAAGAATACATCCCCAAACTTTTTTTTTTTTTCCTGGACAATAGAGCATAGCTATTACTGTTGGGAAAACTGGAAATCTGTCCAGCGTTTATCATCTCCTAGCAATAATACTAGACGTTAGCTGCCTGCTAGCTTTTAAGGCTCAGAGCCAGACCTGATGTGAAATTAAAAGATTAAACTTACTAAATGCAATCACGCTAGCTATCAGTCTCAAGCTGCTGTTAGCAGAAAGCCCCTTTCACTTGAGATGCAAGAGCCATGATTTGATTTTAAGGGAGAACAAGAAGTAAATAAGTGGGGTCTTTTTTTCAGTTTCAAAGGTGTTGCTATTGTCTCTCCCTAGAAACAGTATGCCAGAGGCTGAAAAAGCACATCTGTACAAAGCCTGAAAATGGTGTTAGGGGAGAGTTGGTGCTGTTTAACTTGATTAATAGAAAAACAATAGTGAAATCCTTAGAAAAGTCCCTGTTAGCTGAAGGACTCATGCAAGAGAGAGAAGAGAATTCAGGCATGGCTCGTTCTCTTCCCATGACCTAATCTGGGTATTTGTGGTCCTCAGTTGCGTTGCTCACACGTGCCTATTTGTACCCGAACAGACTTGTTCCCTTGCTGCAACAGAGCTCCCCTTCCCTGGGGTAAGGGATGGAGGGGCTCAGAGGCTGCGGGAGAGGGAATGATCTCCCCAAGCCCAGGCCTGACTCTGCGAACCCTCATCTTTTTGCCATGGTATGGCTGATGGAACCAGAAGCTTCTGCATTTTTTCCCAGCTTTCTTCAGACTAGTAACTAAATTAAATCTGCTTATATATTCTTTTGCAGGCTAGCTAAGACAGATAACAACCATTTGAGTACCATTTTTCTTCCACTCTATGTCCTCACCTGTGCAGAGCTGCTCCTCAGTTTCTCTTGCAACAGAAGTGCTTGTTGCTTTGGTGCCATTTCACTGCTCTGGGGCTTGGGGAACTCTTCTTACACTGTCTGAGCTTCTTCTCCCTTCTCTCCGTATGGCTTGGCCGCCAGCTTTAGCTGATCTGACATTCTTTCCCACAGAAACATGAATGGGAATGGCAGGCAGCAGCACAGTGGTTATCTGTTGCTTATTTCAAATGTGGCTGTCAGATAAAAAGCTGAAAATGCTATTTTGCAAATAGCACCTCCAGACAGACTACATAGAACTGAGCGAAGAACTAGAAAAATCCCTACAATCCATTGAAAATGAGGGTAATTTTATTGTACTTGTGTATTTTAGTTTGACAGTATTTTTAGGCCTAAAGAACCCGGGTGATAAACATTTGAATTCATCATTCTAACAGTTTGCAACTTTCAGAGTAAATTATTTGGTTTAAAGGTTGAACATGTCACATGGTAATAGCATCTAACCAGCAGCTATGAAATGTCTAAGGAATCAGAGGAGATAGAGAAGTCTCAGTAACCCAAAGCTAATGACTGGGGCAGCAGAATGCAAGCAGTAGAGACAGATAGGATGTGAGGCAACTCCAAAACCTTAGTTTATCGTATATTTTTGGATGGTGGTGTCACATCACAAAGATCGTGCCTGTCATACAAACTTGGTCTGAAAATTTTAGTAAGGCTTCGACTTATGGAAGCGCCAGAAGGAAGCAGATGGTAAGACAAAGGATCAAATTCTGACCATGGTTGTACATGATGAACTGGTAACTGGAAATTTAAAATCTATTTTTACTTGTTTGCTTTTTGTGGTTTGACACTAAAGTCCAATATCAACTTTTTTTAAAAAAAATTCTCATTCTACTTTCTCTTTTTAGCCAGCTCCAGCTCCAGGCAGAAGAAAGGTTTAAATAAGATAGTTTAGTAGGAGGAAAGCTTCTGGAGGGAAGTCTTCGTACTATGAATCTGACATATTTATCTGATTTTGTGGGAAAGACATTACTTTTTAATTTAAAAAAATTCAAAACCCAGCAAACTATTGCCTGATATTTCTAGGAAAAATACACTTAACACTCAAAATGCACCCTGTTGGTATTATACACTAAGACATAATATCTAAGTAATTTTTTTTTTTTTCTGAAATACTCACATATACGTAAGGAGCTGGTTTTGTACTCTTGGAGAAGCATCTACTGAGCGAGCTAAAATCAAACCTGAAAAATGCTCCCATTGCAGAATGTCAGGTTTTATTTCCACTTTTTGCTCACTTTCAGAGGAATTTCCTAAAATTCTTTGTTATGTTGTAAGACACTGCAGTGTAAGTAGAAGCATTTCTACAGCATAGACTAAAAGAGTAAGTCGTACTAGCTTTGCCACATGATGTATGCTTAATGTTTGAGATCCATTGTTACAGAATATATGGAAGACTAAGGTTACTGAAGTTCATAATGGCATGCAGCAGCACAATATTCATACACCTAACTGAAATTATAAATTAAATAGTGTATACCCTATTATATTATTTTTAATTGAATGGATTATAGAAAGTATAACCACATTATTTGAGTATTTCTGAGTTTTTGTCGAAAACAAACTACACCTAATTAGGACACTGTGGCTGAAATGTTATTGCTTACTAATGATGTATTGCTGATGCATTTGGATAATTCTCGTACTCTCATTGCATATGAATGAAGATTAAGATATAAAACATTTAGCAGTATGAATAAGCAGGCTGCAATTATCAGATATATAGGCATAGTAGAAACATTGAGGATGCTCAGAGGTTAGAATGAGCCTCTGTCTACAGGCCAAGCAGTACTGACCAACTTAAAAACAATCTTTGTGCATATATTGAGATGATTCTGTGAAACTTTCGTTATATGAACTATTTATAAGTGAAAGAAAATTGAATTCTACTGCCAGCTCTTAATACTGACTACTTATAAATGCCTTCATGTTAACCTGAAGTTCACTTGCTAATAAACAAGAGCAACATAAATCCATTATCCAGGGGCAGCGCTAGGTGCTTGCAAAAGTAGTAACAGATCTAAAGGTGCTTCCTGAAGCTTATTACTGGCCACGGAATTTTCCCATTTACACATCCAGTGCCTATTTCTTGCCTATGCATTTAACTATAGATGTTTTACGCTGATTATGGCAGAATCCGAAAGATCTATGAAACGTTAATGTTACTACCACGGTGTGATTTTTACTACATAAGTTAAAAAAAAAAGTAATGATACCTAAAGGTAATGTAGTGCTTCTGTACTCTAATCTTTCTAAAGGCGCTTATTAACAGGTAGCTTGAGCTTGCAATTAATTTAAGAGGGAGCAGAATCAATGAATCTGGTTTACTTATGAGTTTGTCTCGTGACATGTGATGAAGTATAAACACTGTTCCAGGCTTCTGAGGCTTTTTTCTCCTGTGCCCATTGCATTGTTTTCTAATCACAGCTGATGTTGCTGTGGCTGCCTTTCCCACCAAAGGGGCATCTACTCATCAACTTTTTTTTTTTTTTAGCATTTACTTACTATTCACAAGATTAAAGACCCTACTCTTCTGCTGTGAAATGGATGTAAAAGTTACTAGGTGGAGGCAGGCAGATGACATAAATCTTACTTTCTTAGGGAGTTTGTCCCAAACATGAAAATTCCATTAAACCCTTTTGATTCCTAATGTTCGGGTTTTTTTAACAACAAACTGTGGCAGTCTATTACTCAGGGAAGGAAAAGTGCTAGCCCATTAGTTTGGTTGTTAATGATTAATATTTAGTAAACACTCCAAGCTCTGGAGGGAAATGAAGAAATGCAGTCCCAGCCCCAAGGACTTTCCACATTCAGGTACTGAACGCTGATGTTCAGACTGGAGAAGTAAATTAAGCTGTGTGGCCAAGGTAATGCCAGAGAGCAAATCTGAAAAGAATTTTTTTTTGATACCCTAGAGTATAAGCAAATTTATCGTTTAAATGAGATGTCTACTGCAGTGTACTGAGAAGGAAAGATTTTTTCCAAAAGTCTTCTAAGTGCTGTTTTATGCGAATCTTGGCAAAAGTTTCCTCTGTGTAAAAGTACTATACAAATGCCTTTCTACAGTTTAGAAAAACTTTCCAATAAATGTGTTCAAGCTTCTTGAAAGATAACTGCACATACAGTGATTCGGTGGACAGAACTACTTCCGTGCAGATGAGCTACAAAACATACTGTTTCTTTATGCTGCATAGAGATTGAGAATTATAAATAAAAACTATTGGCAGATCATGAGATCTGGAGTCAGTATATTCTTTTCCCTAAGTACTAACAGTTGGGAAAGCCTAAACATAATAAGGATAAAATAGTAACTCAATTAGTTGACTTCATTTTCATCTATGATTCGTTCCATTTGGTAACAGTCTTCTACCAAATACAGGCATATCTGAGCTCTGTGTTTTGGAGGACATGTGAACTGTGACAGATTCGTCTTTTAAGTAACACTGAATGTTTTGAAGCAGTCAGCATCTAGTAATTAAAAGTGGCAAAAAATAAAGGTGTTTTTAGAGCAGAATAGTTTCACAACAGTGAAAATGGAAATAAGTTTTTGAGGGGGTTTTTAGGCCTCTGAATGGACAGAGAAAGAGCGTTATCATGGAGATGTTGGTAGGCTTCCCTTGTAAACAAAGATTTGAAAAGATTTAATTTAGAATATGAGAAGGGGAACTATTTCAGAATAATCGTGTATTACTGGCAGCTTTCAGCTGTGGCCTACTGATGTCAAAGTGAATGACTGAGGTATCACACCAGATTTTAGAAATGAGTGAAGGATAAAACAAACAAGTGGTAGATAGAAATGGTTAATTCAAAAAAAAAAGACAAGAAGGAACGATGTGATACAGCATAAAAATGTATGAAAACCAAGAAATCTTGAGGCAGTTTTAGTGGATCTGCTGTTTAATAACTGGAAATAGTAAGTTTGGTTAAGACTGCTTTCCTGTGTTAGGTGTCCTGGAATCCTTTTTTGGGAGGTGTAGACAGAGGTCATGGAAGTCGTAAGTGAATAGAACAAAATGGGAAGGAATAATAGTAGAGCAATCACCACTTTTAACTGCTGTGAAGTGTGCCCTGAATCTGTCAGCAGGATTTCTGTTTTTGTTTTTCAGAAGAAAAAGTATAGCAAAACAGATCAAACCTAACACTTTTTGTCTGGGTCCCCATCATTCACTAGAGGAAATGACAAACTCATTTTATGTGATTTTTATGGCTATCCCTTCCCCCTTTCCCACAATTCTGTTTTATTCATTAATTGCAATTCTCAGGTTTTGTTCCAAGCTTCTTAAACTGGATTATCGCCTTTTCATTCCAACATTCTCTCCTAGTTGCCTACAGTTATCACTACCTTTTTCTAAGAGTTGATTTCATAACCTTTTGATCTGCTTTAGTACTTCTCTACCCAATCTTTATAACACAACCATAATTATTTTTCCTTATGAAGAAATTCAGTTTTATTTTCAAGCACTTGAAAATTTTTAAGTGGCCTGAACCTTCACTGAGTTCTATCTATCTTACAAACAAGGTAACTGTGTTAAAACCTAAGGTATTTTCAAGTTTCAGAATTAGATTTATAAAAGTTTGTACAGGGGGGGTGATTCACACGAGGTTGCATATATGAATTTCAAAGAAGGGAAACATTTAAATGAAGAACCCCAGTTAAATTCTAAACAATTTTGCAAGGTAGAGCATTAAAAAATAGAATCTATGAAGATATTAGGAGCAAGACTATGAAACGCTTGAAAAAAAGAGCAGGTTTTAACTGTTAAGTATGAATGATGCTTAGTCTTAGGACTAAAATTGGATTTAGAAGATTGATGTTCATGTTTCAACATAATACTGTCATGGTTAAGCCATATCATAGACTGAACACTACACTTTGAACTTGACGTAGCACATCTAAATCCTCACATCAACACTTGTCAATCATAGTATACAGTTCAAAAATATATCAGGGTAATCCATGGAAGATAAACATTTATCCAAATGGAAACTATACCAGCAATTCTAGGAAATCTCTTTTGAAGTATAATTACACCCAAAGGGAACAGACCCATGGCTTTATAAAGCATAAGATACCAGTGAACGTGAGTTAACCATCAGATAGTAGGTGCAATACCTGTCATGGCTTATTGCTTAATTATTATCATAGATTCATAGAACACCAGGTTGGAAAGGATCTCAAGGATCATCTAGTCCAACCTTTCTTGGCAAAAGCACAATCTAGACAAGATGGCCCAGCACCCCGTCCAGCTGAATCTTAAGTGTCCAGCATTGGGGAATCCACCACTTCCCTGGGGTGATTAGTCCAACGGCTGATTGTTCTCATTGTGAGAAATTTTCCTCTTCCGTGCTATTGGCATTTCCCCAGGAGTAACTTGTACCATTACTCCTTGTCTTTCCCATGTGACTTCATGTGAAAAGGGAGTCTCCATCTTCTTTGTAGCCACCCTTTAAATATCGGAACATGGCGAGAAGGTCTCCCCTAAGCCTTTTCTCAAGGCTTGACAAACACAGGTCTCTCAACCCTTCCCAGTCATCACCTTTGTGTCCCTTTTCTAGACCCTCTCCAGCCTGTACTCAGCTTCTTGTCTAGTGGGGATAAAAAACTAAACACAGTCTTCCAGGTGTGGCCTGGCAAGTGCAGAATAGCGTGGGATAATGACTTTATCTCTGATGGTGATGCCCTTGATGCAACCTGGCATCCTGTTGGCTTCCTTTGCCACTGTTCACTCAAACTGAGCTTGTTGTCCACAAGGACCCCCAGGCCCCCTTCCCCAGCTGGGTAGATCCCAGCCTGTGCTGCGCCCCTGGATTATGTTTTCCCAGGTGCAAAACCTTACGCTTGTACTTGTTGAACTTCATAAGGTTCTTGTCTATTTGATATGAATTCAAATTACACACAAACAATACTGGAGTCTTATGTGCTCTTAAACTCTGAAGACGGAATTGGATCTTTACGTTAAACTGTCAAGAACCTAGTTAAATATGAGGAATGCCTGATACAGGTGAAGACAGAATCATTTGGAAGAATGAACTCAATGAGATTTCCTTTAATACACAAGCCTTTAGGAGCCGGCAGGCACAGGTAGCCGTGTCCGATCCCCCTCGTTTTGTTAGGGCTCTACCTTGGTGTTCTGTCATACCAAGGGAGATCTTGTTGGCGTTTGTTTGGTACGGATATACGTTTTCCTGCACAGCCATATGTTTGGGGTTCTTTGAATTCATGCTCAGGTGTGGCCTAATTTTCTGATTAGTGTGTTGTAAAACTAAATTAACTGCTCCAGTTGAGATACAAGAACTTCATGCAGCATTTTTGTGTCTAATAAGAGTTTGGGTTAGACTACCTGGTCACTAGCTGGTGACTAAGTTAGCACGGCATGTCTAGTAGTATGAGATACATTTATATTTGATTTTCTCTTTGCACTTTCTTGTGCTGCTGGATTTTGATGGTAATGTTCCCTTAGAGTAAGTTTTGATGTATTTCCTAAAAATCAGGGTTGCAATACATTGTTTGCTAATTGAGTTTTTTTGGCCTTAATTCATGCAGCGTATTGTCATTAAGGCTGTGGATAAAAATAAAGGCAACTCAATTCCTGGATCTAGTTTTCTGTGCAAAATAATGAAATAAAGGCAAGCACAAAGGAAAAGACAAATTGTCCTGAAGGAAAAAACATCTGAATACTAATTTTTCAGAACACTGGTAACTAACTGCAAGAATAGAAAAGAAAGAGTACTTTCTGAAGTCTTAAAAAGAGAGTTGCCTGGAAGATTTTTGGAAGCGGAAATTAAATTTGGCAGAAGCTATGTAGGGCTCAGCTACCTGCTAAAACTTGTCAACTCTTAATATTACATCTGTTGCTGATCACACTGCAGGACTTGATAATATGTTTATGATCACGTCACTGCAATGGAAGAGCCAATATTAAATTGTCATGTCTAGTCAAGTAGGGGGCTTGGTCTTTCATGTATATTTGATGACAAACACTTCCACTGAAACACAGCTAGTGTACCCTTACAGGAAGGACTTGTGTTTAGTTTTGTTATTCTTTGCTGCCTCAGGCATAAGCATCTATGATCTCTCAAGATATTTTAAAGCAGAATCACAGCGATACAGACACTAGCAGAAGAGTAGGTTCATCTGTAACCCTGGTTTTGTCTTAAGGGTTGTCATTTTGCCGTTTGTTTAGGAACTGAGTAAGAGAAGCCTTGCCAATAACTGCCAAATAATGGCAAATAATTACTCAGTGTTCAGGTTAAGTAAAGATTTTGTGCATTATAAAATTATTTAGCAATTAGATTTCAAAATAGCATATGATATATGTTGCTATCCTCAGGTTCCTTCCTTCCTCTTGCATGGTAAAACTTACTAAATTTCATTTTAAATATGCATTTATGTTGTCTTTGTAATTATCAGTCCCCTTTCTACTGGGAAAAGAGATGCCAACACTCTACAGTAATGAAACCCAAAAAGATTCCTCAAATCTAAACACATTAAATATGAAAATTCAAGATGAAACTTACTTTAGTTATAGGCTTGGAATATTTCTTAAATTGCTTTGTCTCTTGAAGAAAAAGCAAATGTATACGTGCATTTTAGCTGCATACAGTAGATCACTGTTTGTGATTTGCCCTTACTGAGCTATGCATGTTCATGTTACACCTCCCAGCAGTTCAATATATTCTCATGCCATTAGTTTCTCAAATTCCTTCTTGCGGGTTGCAGTCCTTGCAGCAGGTTTGGAGCCAGAAAACTTTATAATATAAAGCTATTTTTTTCCTGTCTATATTACAATTGTAAATATACTTTTAAGGCATTTTTAGTGGTGAGGAACTATTTGTCATTTCTGTAGATGTATTTTTGAGATCTTTTCTACTCCTTAACGAAGCTTTTATCCATTTTAAAACAAGAATCATCTGATTAGGAAAATATATAACTGAACTGCTGACCAGGTGAATTAACCCAGTTACATATTCTTTGGATAGTCACCAGAAACGCTTCAGAGTCTTGCAAGATTTCGTTTCTTAGCTTGCTAGCAAATTTTCAATCTCAAAAAGGCATGTGGACCTGTCATTTATTTTTACTGTAAAAATGCTGGTATAGCAATTGCTTTTGGGAGGCGAGAGCTGCACAAATAGGAGTGGTGGTAGCTCCCTTTGGCTCCAAGTGATGGCAATTTTTGAGTTAGAGTTGCAGCCTCATTAAAATAGTTGAATGACGACTTCCCTGAATTCACCGTCACAGGAAGGGCATGCAAGTGCAAGGAAAGCACACCTTCGTAAGCCACTCAGCACTGACATCATACAGCTAAGAAGCAAACTCTCAAACCTTGAGCATCATCTGCATATTTCTTGTTTGCCGCCCTCTTCTCTGGAGGAGCCTCCAGGAAGAGGCAGTCAAATATGAGTGTGGAAGTGTGATAAGATGCAGAACTTACCTTTCTGACAAAGCCATTTATGCAGACTCACCCCATCTGCAGCCTCCTCCTGTCTCAGGGCTCCAGGGAAATGTCTCAGATTTGCTGTCCACCAACTGTCACTTGCTTTTGGAAACAGGGCATTTTGTCCCTGTCACCCTGTGCTCATCCCGGAGCTACACACAGTCTTTCTTGCCTGTTATCTTCCCATCTTTTGCCTTGGATCCTCTGACACATAACCCGAGAGCTCCGATTTCCCAGTCTTCTGGGACAGCCCTTCCCTTTTTCTCCTTGGGGAAAAGTGATTCAACAGCTGTATCTGAAAGCTTTGAGGATGTGCTCTGGAAGACCTTGGTTTCCTCCCAGGACATTTTCCCTTCACACCACATGGCCTGAGCAGGCAATTAGCCAGCTGTGCTTCGCTGCTCCTCTCCTGGCAGCCTAGAGATACTCTGACTTCCCCCAGGCCTATGTGTGGGGAAGGGGAAATTCTATTTCATGCAGTGTAGGCCAGGCTGAGTCAAATGTTGGAATCCTGAGAGCATGTGTGCTTTAACATGTGTATGAATATTTCACAGCAAAATACGAAAAGTCCACTTTGTGGACTTTTAAAAACGTTTCTGGCACAGCAAACCAAGTAAGATGGGAGACAGGCTTTTTGTACGGGATTACTTGGTGCTAGTGCAGCATTTTCTCCCTGCCAAGTTTTTGGTTAAGTTGGAAAGTGTATTTGCTTGATTATGATGAGGCGAGACACTCTTTAAATAGAAAATAAATGTTATCGCCATCTGCAGAGCAATCTGATGAATTAAATGAGGAGTTATGAAAATCTTCCGCTGGCCCTTTTTGAATAAGCAGGTTCATAGGGATTTTATAAATCCAGAACTGGATTTTTAAACATGCCTCCCTCAAAATCTATCACAAATTAGTCGCTTACACAGTGACAGTCTTAGTTGGATTATATATTCCTTTGGATGCTTTGTCCTAATTTGATAGATATTTCAAATACTTCGCATGTGTGTATATATATATATACATATATTAGATTTCTAAAATGCCAATGTGAACTTATGTTCACAGGAGCCCTGATCTGCAATTCTGGTATAAATTCTGGTAAAGGACAGCCTTACATATCAACACAGATCCCTTCTGACCAGGTAGTCTATGCTATGTGAACATCTGTAAGGAGTATGCAGCAGCAAAGATGAATCTGAAATCTCAAGTTTACTCGCTTAAATTGTGTTGCCAGAAGTGATGGGAAGACTGTAGCAAAGTACCAGAAAACCAGACTGGCCCAGGCTAAGGCCCTGCCAGCACTGTGAAGGGCTGTGTTTGGTCTGCACAGCTTATGGTCTGCTCCACGTGGCAAACTCTTCAGCCTGTGTCTCAGTTAATTGCCCATAAAATGGGAGAGGAGACATCAGTTTTGTTTTCTGTTGATAGAGAAGAAAACACCTTTTCTAATGCACATAGTACCCAGCACAATGAAGTCCTGATATCTTTTCTAGACATATTATGACTAAGATAAAATCATTCTGCTGTGTTGCTATGAGATTTAGACGCCATGTATCTGTACCAGTCGTTATTTTGAACAGTCTGAGAGACTTCAGGTGTTGGCACTCATATGCCAGCAGTCAAATACAGCAAAAATTACAGTTTAGCACCAGAAACCCTGTGTCTTACTAAGGTTTAACAAGTAACTTCATGAATTAAAATGAGAGCTTAGGTACAGCAGCAGCTATAAACATCTGTTTAAACATGTTAGGGATTATTAGGGCAGTACCTCAGCCTTGTTAAATTGAAGTGTGAGCCAGGCTTGCAGTCCAAAGCAAGCATAAGAACTGTGATGTAGCAAAAAGAAGGGGAAAACCTTGTTCTTGCAGAATGAAGATTAATTGGACATACACAATAAGTAACCACAAGCCTTTAAACTTTCATTCGAATCTAATCCAGCCATAAAAACACAGCTGTTCAAGCTAGCAAAGCATTATAGGGCTAGACCTGCAAATAAGCATGTGAATGGTATTAGAAATTAAAACCTGCAGCAAAAGTCCTAGGGCACAGTTTATCACATCTGCACACAGTCAGATCCCATTGGAAACAATGCCAAGTCTAGAGCCAGCTTTGGGTGTTCATGATAAATGCACCCCAAAACAACAGTCAGGCTCGGGTTCTCAAGCTGCCAACAGAATGCTGTGGGATTAGGGAAGCTGAGACAGAGCCAGTGAGAATGACTAGTTTCTTGTGCAGGAAGATAACCCTAAGTGTTCGTTGTTTCTTTTCTAAAAAGATGAGGACAACATACCTGTTTCATCCTAGCTTTTCTCCAGTACACTTGTACGCTTGAACTATAACTGAAATGCCTTTGCCAAGGCCTCTACTTCATGCAAGTAAAATCTTATGACTGATGGTGTTATCTTTCAGAAGAGGTGGTAGGTTGTCCTTCCTTTAAACGTTGTTCTGCTTGGCCTCCTTGATTTTGTGCTTCCTAAGCTCTTTCCAAGAACCAGGAAATCTGTCTTTCAAGAATGCTGCTGTGCAAAAGACCTGCAGATCCATCTTCTCACTCTTTTATCCTCATACCCGTTTTCCTCCATCAGCACTAAAGCTTTAACTACTCTGACATGATCTTATGGTTGTTTGGCTTTTAGTTCCTATGTAAGACGACTAAAACAAAGCTCTTAGAGTTTTAATCATGTTGTTCCTTTCTTTTTAATCATTGTGAACAAAATTAACCCTTGTCATTTATCCAGTAGTCATTGTATTAGCATATCTTTGTGATCTCCCTACCTAGGTAATGGCCAAATCTTGCATAATTTTTCAATAACAAACTGAGATTTCTCTTTTTCTATTCATTCATAGAACTGGAACCTAAAATTAAATTACTTAATTGTCTCAACATCCCTTTCAGTTCTGTCTTGTTTATATCTGCTCTAGGTGCTGTTAAATATTTTTCATTCTCATTTTGTTCACATAGCTAAATGCTTTAAATCCATCTAATGTTTTTTTCTCAGAACATATGCGAACTACTTCCACAGCTTTCATGTTCTATCAATGATCAGTCTTTGCGTAGTTCTCCATTTTAAATGAGACAATGAAATTAATTTCTGTGAAAAAGCAGCCTGTAAATTACAGCCTAATATTGCATATAAATAAATCTGTACTTCTATTAGCAGATTGTTATTCAGAGTCCTGTTTTAGGGAACCTGGGTGGTTTGCTGTGCTGTAGTCTGCAAGCAGGGTGGGTAGGATAACATCTAGAGTAGATGATACAATCAAAAATAGGTGTGAGAATGGATTATTAGAATACCTGCCAGTGAAATACTGGTTGAATTTAAGAAATGGAAGAAAAATAGTACAAGCCAGTATTTCATATTTCTTAGTGTGTGTATATTGTAATGATGGAGCACGAGAACCAGACACTTAAAAATGCCAGAAATCTATCATCCATATCCGTAAGTGCCAGGGGAAAGCAAAAAGACAAATCACTGTCGTAGAATTATGCTCAAGCAGTTTGCCAAGAAGCGAATTTTGCTGCACGGTTCTTAAATGACTCAGTGTATCCTCTGGTTTGAGAGAATTCCGTGTTACCTATTCAATTTCTTAAATACAACCCTTGTCTTATGAGGGGGGAAAAAAACCACAAAAAACCCCCACTTCCTGAAGTGCTGAAAGAACGAATAGCTTATGGAATTGTGGGTTTTTTTATATGCAATGATTGGGAGGATCAATATTTGAAAGGACAAGTAGACTTTTAGCAGTAATTGCCACTTAAAAATTAAAATTAATGAATACAAAACCTGTCCTGGATTGTAATTCTTCATCATAGGCTTCTATTTATACTTTTTTTGCTAGACATTTTTTGGAAGAACGTAAGGCAGTTTATGAAAATTGTACCTACCAACAGCGAAAGGTATGTGGAAGCTTCTGAAGGATCTAAACCCAATCTGATCTGTGTTGCAACTCAGTCTGCGTATTCCTCACTGCACTCACGAAGGGGCTAATTTTCCACAAAAGACTACTTTGCTTTTCTGGTTCCTTTTGAGATATGAATGCTTACACTTGAAAACAAAAACTAGACTTAGTTGGATGTTGCAAATGGCATTGCCACAAAGGATGTTCACATCTCCTAAAAGAGAGTCTCCAACTTGATGTTTTTTCTAGCTGGAGTCAGCATGAGAAATACATGGCAACTGTGGAAGAATGCAGCTAATTTTCCTCAGAAAGACTCATGGGCCCATCTGAGCAGTTGCTCAATACAGCAACAATTAAAATCTAGATAAAACTTTGTGCTTTCAATTCTTGAAACGTGCCTATTTGGAGAAAAAACTCTCCCCAACACAACAACAACAAAATGTCCCACCGCATTCAGAGTGATTTTATAACTAAAAGCGGATTACCTGCTAGTAGGGGGTGATTAGCTTCCTTAATCTTCAGAAAAAAAGAATAAAACAGTAAGCTTGATTGGATGTAAGAACACCTCAGGAACTTTGTTTGAAAAAAGATTTGTTTTCAAGCGCAAATCTCATTTAGCTTCAAGAACTCGGATACTAAAAATAGCATTCTTACAAATTGATCACATGGTCATTCTAATACAACCTTCAGAAAACTGGAAGTGTTGTTGCCCTCTACATAGCAGTAGAATTCAACTAGAAAATACAGCAATAAATACCTGAATTGTATTTCAGCATCAAGAGAGTGATGCGTTGTCATTTGCTGAATTTAGTAGGAGGGTGTCACGAATCCTCTGCCTATGCCATGCCTGAACAATGAGATTTGTTTGATTTGTGCCCATAAATTGGAGATAAAAGATGAGTTTGGCTCTCTTAGAAAAACAAAGCAAAGAAAAAAAGTAGGTGAACATTATTCAAACTAGGTATTAAAGGCAAACAGGAAAATGGCAAAAACCAGCACTACTCAGAGTGATGCATTTGACGATTCTGGATCTGACAGATTGTTAATGTTTTTTCTTTTTTTCTAGCACTTAATTCACTTCTAGCTTTGTTTTGAAATTTAATAATCTAAGCAAGTTTAAAAGTTTAATGACAGATTTTTTATAGTCAAATTTATATTCAGGAAAGCAATGACAAGTGCTCCAGTACAAAAATAACACACCTAATTTCAACACCTAAAGCCAATGGAATGTCTAATGTACAAATTATAAAGTGTACGGTATAATTATTCTTTGACACTGTTTTTGGTCAGAGTGAGACATAGTTTTGTAAAACTGTTTAAGTATGAAATTGAAAAAAAAATACAACTGATGTTAAATTTTGACAGGAATAAACACAGTTTTTCAGTATCGGCCAGCAATTTTACCAAAGTGTTGAATCCTAGTAATTCTATTCAAGAATCCTAGTAATTCCATTCTATTCTATTCTGACACCAGCTAGCATATTCAAACAATCATTTTCTGTGCCCTTGGGCTCTGTTTTTCCTCATATCTCTCCTTTTACTCTACACTAAATTTGCCAGTTATGAGTCTGTTGATAATGGTACTATATACTGTCTTGTGGATCAATAATCCGTGTTTTTCCTTCCAAGCATCTGTACCCTCCTCTTGGATTTTTATTTTTTTATTTATTTACAGTGAGGGCCGGTTCAGCTTGGTACGGTCCCTTGCACAGTGGTCCACAGTAAGTACTTGTAGTTGCTATGGTAACATAATAGCTCTCGAAGAATATTGCAGTCTAAAAAGCATGATTTAGGGAACATGTAACAACATAAAGTGGGTTTCCTTTCTTAGGGAGCACTCTTCTGGTTTTTGCTTTTGGTGGCCACCAACCTGCTTAGGTGGTAATCACGAGTTCCTCCTCGCGTTTCAAATAGGGCAGCACAGGTGGCTGCTGACTGCGTGAATTAAGAGCAAATTCATGAAAAACAAGGAAAGACTTTCCTGGGAGCGTATACCATGGTCCTGAACCTGTTGAAACGGACAGCAGTGGCTGTCGAGTGAAATGGAGCAACAGGTTGTCAAAGGAATCCCGAGCTGCTTAATTCTCATGTTAAAGGGGGAGGAGACTTTCATGGAAGGCCATGGTGGAGAAAGAAAGGAATAAAAGCAGGTAATTTTTCTTTGCCTCAACAGAAGTGGTTTGTTTTTTCCTTTTTTTTCTTTCTTTTTCTTTTATCATACATGGGAGTCATTGCCCTCTCCTTATTTTGCACTTCACTGTGGCCTGCTCAGGAACTCACCCTTGACGTCTGCAAATGAGTTTCAAATGCTGCTGCCTACCGTCACAATTTCTGGCCTCGTTATAGTTCAACTACTATGAATATTTTCATTGTCAAACTCGGAATAGAGGCAGGCTCCTGACATATATTCCCACATGCTGCGGTGCTGGGAGGAAGATACTTCACAGAGAAGACTTTAAAATGAATATAATGAGGAAGATGCGGAGGAGAATATGGTGCATATTTATATTGCAACTCCAACAACAAAGAAAAATTGAAAACAAAACAGAAAGCATGTTTGCAACGTGTCACCCTAAAGGATATCTTTAAGTTGAAATATTAAAAGCATTCTCAGCAACATCAGGCTACGCCAGTTTAAAACAAAACCCAAATTTGCCATACCTCAGCAGCTCAGAGTAGTGTATTCAGAGAAATGCTAAACTATTCAAATGTCCTCCAAACCTTCAGTCTGTGCTTTTTTTTTTCCCTTCTTTTTACTAACCTTTTCCTTTTTTCTCTCTCCTCCCTCCTGAACACATCTCACATTGTCAAGGTTCTCCTATATGATGTTGATCTATCTGAAGTGTGACTAGCTGGGATAAGAAAAAAATGTTATGCTGGTATTTTATGTATTTATTTTATGATTAAAAAAATATTCTCCTCTCTATGGAAGGCTTGGGATTTAATCAAATGTTTGGATAAATAAATATGCCCTCCTAGCTATGAAAAATTCTATTGCTTTGCTTTAAAATCATGACTTAAAAGATGCTTTATACCTATAACTTGCTCGCATTATAGCACCCAGAAACTGAAGTAGAGCCCTCACTGTACTAAACAGTTTATGAATGCATCGAATTAAAACTTGGAATGCTTAGAGGTTGGAGCTTTACTGTTCACCTGTGACAAAAGCTACTCCCAGCCCCTCAAAACCTTCCACTTCTAATGAGCCAGACAGATTTGCAAGAGGAGGAGAGGCAGGCAAAGCGGTTCATGGTTATAAAGTAGATCAGCCACCGAGCAGAGAGCGGGTCCTTCTGTCTTCTGTCACAGCGCGGTGCCCTGGGCGTGCTGCCTCGACACATAATTAACTACTAAATCTTTCCAGTGCCCTTTGAGAAACTGGGTAAATTAGCCTGCATTAAATACTTTGCTGATTCCCATGCTGATCCAGCTTGCTTAAAGCTTACTTGGATACCTCTGTGCTATATTCCTGCCTGCCTCTACTCTTACTTCTGGGAATCTGCGGGGAGTCACCTCTGTTTTGAAGACTGATTCCTTGATTTGGACCCAGCGTGGCATAACGTTTCCTTCCCAAAGGAGAGAATAGGAGATGAGAAAGGTGACCGTTTACCTAATTAGTGGTGAAGAGTGTGGGCAGTGCCGTTGATCGCAAAGACTTGTGGGGCTCTGGGGGTCACAACTAAACTTTACTGTGGGGGCGACTCTCATGAGCAGTGAGATCGGTTGCAAACGCCTGTCGGACCATTCATCCAAAGCAGGAGAAATGCCATGGAAGAAAAAGCTACAGCATGTAATCTAAAGATGGATCCTAAGTGCTTCCAAGCTTGTTTTTTACTGCACTGAAACTTATAAATGTTACCATAAGAAATCACTTCTGGAATTTGTAATTTTTTTCCTTTTTACTACAGAATTCTCCAAATTAAAGTCTTGGGAATCAACAAATGTATTATAAGAGAAATTTTCGCCTTAACGTTATTTTCATGTTAAAAGTGCAAATGTAAGAGAACACAAATTCAAGTGGGGAAAAAATGGGCCAAATCTTTAGTTGTCGTTGTGCTAGCTTCAATCTGGGCTAGGATACCTTTTGTACTCTTCATTCCCTTTGGAAATATCTGCTTATGAAATGAAATGTTGTGGTAGAGCTATTAAACCAAGGTTCTTTAAGTAGACTGCAGTGCCAACAGGGATGTATTCCACAGAAAGTAGGAATCAAAATTGCTTAAAGTTTGGAAAGGTGTTCTACATACAAAATCCCAAATGATAGTTTTGAGAAAGGCAAACTTGGGCCACAGATTTCAGGATTTTTTTCTTTGAAACTTCTAAACTTACGAAACCAACTTTCTTAATATTGGTTCCTTTGTTTCTCTTTGTGGTAACATGAAGCTCTTTCAGTCGCCCTCAGCTTCTGCCGTCCTGCTAATTTCTCTCCTACCATTTAGGTGCATAATTACTTCTAACTTTAGAAATGCCTGAGCAACAGACTTGGGATGTACTCCAGCTACGCCTGCTTCTCCCTCCCACCTTCCAGGAGATGGAGTTTAGGAACATGCTTACAGCCTACCCACAGATTTCTGCCAGTGACAGCTTGAGGTCAGATGGATGGTCTATTTCTCGGGACAAGAGGGTATCCGATCTCCTCAGAAATCTTGCAAGGTAGTCCACTGACTATGCATGTTTCTGCAGAATTTGGGCTGGGACACTCTGTAAGGTTACTCTGACTTCAAATATTGAAAAAGACACTGAAAGTTGCTGTGTCTGCTCTTAGCCAAGTAACTCAATTTTAGTTTTCTCTCTTTCTTTGGGAGATATGCTACTCGAATCACCTATTTTCTATAGGCTAAGAGGATGCTTGTGGACCAGTACTGTAGCTCAGCTGACACAGTAGTGGCTAAACTGCAAATCTCTTTTTAATACTCCTTAAAATAACATTTTCTAGATCTAGTCTCATTAACATCTAATCTTTTCATGCTTTCACCTGAATGTTCACAGTTAAAAACACAATCAAACAAAACACCACACTTTGGTTAAAGTGTCTTTAATCACCTGAAGAGCTGCAAATTAGCTGCTCTAGACTATGGAATGTAATCTTATATTTGTACCCACATAAGTGCACAAAGTATCTAGCATGTCGTACAAGTCAATAAAAGAAGTAAAATATAGCGGAATATTTGAGCCGTACAAACATTGTATCTCAGGAATATGGCAGAGAAATACTCAGACATAGAATATATTATCTGGAGGCAAAAAAATTAATTTATCCAAAAGCAAAACTCAACAGCTTGATTTATGATCACTGCTGACTGCTTTAAGGAACTAGAGTTGTGGTACCTTGCTAATTTTAGCCACTCTCCAATTTCACTCAGCAAAATAAAATTGCTTCCATAGAAATTTAACTCTTATTTCTTTGAATATTTTATTTCTGTGTTTAGTATTTATAGTGCTTATAACACTCTATGGATAAATGACAGCTGGGAACAATATGTTGGAATAACCGCTAGCAAGATAATACTCAACTTACATTTTTGATCCATTTAATGTATGTGAAGATTAGTGCAATATTATGATTATTTTCAACAGTGACATTAATTTCAATATTTAATTGTGGTTGAATTGTAGATGTCCAAACACAAACATGTTCAGATCCTTTTCTATGTGATATAAATCAATACTTTAAATAAGTAACCCCCTTTTTTCTTCCCCTTACATAGAATAACGTGTCTGTATACTTGAGTGATCCGTGTATGTACTAATCCACTATAGGTAGTCTGGAATAACACCCTGTTGACAAGAGCTCAGCTCTAAGAAAGCATAAGAATGCAATTTTCCTATAGTTTATCTTGAGCTTTTTATTGTTTGGTATGTAAAATGAGAAAAGGAAACAAAGGGAGTGAAATTTAGTCCTGCTCAGATTCAGTAAGAAGGTACGACTTGTGTACCACCTATCTCCTGCATAAATCCGTAAAAAGGGATAAACTGAAATGTCACATATAATTGCACTTTTATATAAACTTTCACGCAAGATTTAATTACTATGTTTTGTGCATGCTCATGTACTGTGCTGGAAATCCGTAGGTTATTTCATCTGTTGGCTTGATATAGAGAAATAACATAAACAAGTTATTTTTTTAAAAGAAGCCTTACTGGTAGTTTTACAATTTGCTTCTCATTCCTTAAGTCTTCTATGTGCCTGAAAAAAAACCCAACCAAAAACCTCTTTGATTTAACAATGACATATTAGAAACTGAAGCATGTGAAACATACTGGTGTTTTGCAAAGATAATTCTCCTGAAAGTTACTCCATGCTTATGCTGTTGTCAGTGCTCGGAAATTATACTTTCTTCTTTGTTTCTGCAAATCCTACCACGAAGTTTTATTTTCTTTCTTCTGTGCATTTTGCATTCATTTTCATATACCCGTCATCAGAGCATTAAAAAATCATAAAAAAGCTGGGTGTTATAGAAGTCCTGACAGCACATTTTCTGCTTGCCTTATTTTTTCTTGTTCAATTCACAATCAATGTTTGGAAATATCAAAGTCTGTAGAAGAAGATGGGGGTTTTTTGTTTGTTTGTTTTAAAATCTAGATCTTTTATTTAGCATGTTTCTAAACTACGATAACAACCTTCCTTCCCTCTCCTTCTCCCACCGCAAACCCAAAAGTTATGTCGAATTCTTTAGAGTTTGCAAAGAACAGCACTTGACTGGGGTATTGCCTCCAAGGTTCCTCCCAACTGTACAAACTCGGGGTTTGGAAGGCACCTCCAAGGTCATTGCTTGGGAACTACAGCATATAATGATCGTGCAATGACTGAGCTCCACGCTGAAAAAGTAATTAGGCTTCTCGCCTTATTGGTTCATTGGGAAGCTGTTACAGGCCATTGTGTCCCCAGTTCAGCAAAGAGGCTGGTTACCTCTGGCTTAGGGGCAGGACACAGCTCCAATGGTTATACATCGTAGGAGCAGTGCTTCTGAAAACCTCTGTGCAGAGATTAGTCTCTGTGCTAGAAAATGAGCCAGAAACTTATTGAGAGGACAAATGGATTCTATATCTACTATCTGATTTGATTAAGAATTTAATTAAGAATTTAAACTCCTTTATTGTCTTGCCTAATCTCTTAGGCTACTTGGGCAACACTGTCCCACGCGTCAGGTGGGTAAAGACCTTTCCTTCTGCCTCTCCTGCCATCTCATGCAGATTCCCAGACGCAGCTTCTGCATGGCTAATCAATTATGATTCTTGTTGGGAAAATGTACAGAAAGGAAATTAGCTCCTGAAAGTCCTGTGTTTGTCTGTGCAATCTTTTACTGTTAAGAGCAGCAGAATACAACAAGGACTCGTGAGAGAGAGGAGCCAACTCAGCATGGCCTTGGGTAGGTTATCAGGGCTCACATTTAACACCTGGACAAGATGTTTTCAGGATGCTATTCTCTAGCCTCATAAGTCTTTCTAATTTGATGTTACTTGATGTGAATTGTGTGTAAGTAATGTTAATTACGCAATAGGTTTTGAAGAATATGTTTTGATTGTACGGTGGAAATGTCAGTCCCATTAACAATCATTATTACCTGTCAGAAAGCAGAAGCAGCTTTGAATGAATGTTGTGGGGTTTTTTTGTTATTTTTCTTTCTTGTGTCTCTGAAGATGCATATCAATGTTTCATAGACATTTTGCTTATTTGTTTCCTGATCACTAAAACAGTCATTTTCTCTGCCTGGATTGAGTCCGGAAAAGAAAGAATGAGGCTCTAACTTCATGTCTTCTGTGAGTCAGCTTGTCTTAAATGTGTTTTTGAAACAAAAGTTTCGGTTTTCGGAAAGTGGTTCATCTGCTGAAGTGTTTCCAAACCTTGCTCCCACTGCTCTCTGGAACTGATTAAGGCCACGACAAGGGTTTGGGAGGATTGAAGTGGGGGTTCGGAGGCAGCGGTCCAAAAAGAAGAAACTTGTTCTGTTTTATTTTGTTATATAGGTTAAGGTAGCTGATTTTAACACTTCTGACTATAGATCCTCTCAATATTTTTTCCATACATTGGAGCTCCTCTGTGAACATAATCAGGTATGTGCTATCGATACTGCTCTCTTAAAAATAAAGTGGGTTTATAACAGTGATTCTGCAACAGAGATCTTCAGAACTCCATTGTAATTCTAAGAGTGAGGTGCTTCTCATTATGCTCATTCAAGAATGTAAGTATATTCACAAGAAAGGTCAAAAAACGGTTTACTTTTGAAGCCGAGTCTGTCACTCTTACCAAAAATTTATGTACAGCAAAACTGCCTTTTGATGTTTTGTCTGATAAAAACTGTTGTGAAGGCATCTTGAAAGAGATCATAAAATGATGCCCTTACATTGGCCTTTTAATTAGCTATTAATAATAAGACTCCATGGTTTTACAGTTCAGTAACATAGTTTTTCAGTTGACAGTGTCCTAGGCTGATTGCCAGCTATTGCACGGCATTCAGATAAGCATTCTCCAGTCAAAAGTTTGGGGAAGGGCATGAGAGAAATCTTTCAGAGTTCTCATTTCATAGTATATGCACTATGAAAAGAAGATTTAAAAGCAGACAGAGAAGGAAGATATGCAAAGTTCAAGACAGGCATTGCCATTAAACACAAATTATCTTTTGATTTTTAATTTTTTTTAGCATACATTCTTTGACAAATCAGAACGAGCTGGATGCAGGCACTTTGCAATGCTACATCCCTCAGTAAGGTCTTGCAGAAATAAAAAGACAAGCTTCTTGCTTGTCTGTGTGTCTTCGTGGCTGTACAGCACCCTCCTTCACGCTCTGCTTTATAATGACAGTCAAGCAAGCAGCCACAAGTAACCAAATAAAAGCCACGTTTCTCTTTTTCCTCAGGAAAAAAAAGAGTTAAGCAATTTCTGCGAAGAGAGGAGTGAACACTCCATGTTCCAAGACCGGTGGTACTACAGAACTTTGTAAGGAGTTACGTAAGTAAGAGCTCTGCAACACAAAACTTAGGATCAGATTAACTGCAAACGCATAGTTTGAAATGTTTCCTTGTCTTTTCTAGAGTGCTTGAATATTCCCAAATAAATAATCAGTTTTGGAAGGTATTAATCTCCCCAAGAGAGACAAAAGTTTCTGTAAACTTGACTTTAAGAAAATATTGCTGCAGGCAATGAAATCTATCCAAGCAAACAAAACCCAGGAGATAGGCTGCCTTCTGGCAGACTGTTACAAAACATTTTTTCAGCAACTTGCTACATTCTTCAAGATAACAACAACTATTATTTTTAAATGGAAATATTTTCTGTTTGAAGTAGTATTGTTAAAAGCCTTGGGATTAGAGCACACGAGAGTGTCTTATCGCTAGTCCTATTGAATGTGAACACAATAGGGCTTAAATCTACAAGAATGTATCCAGCTGTAGCTTGGGTTTTACACTGTGTGAGTTTGAAAGTTGCTTGGTTTTTGTCGCTCGTTTTTTTTTTGTGGTGTGTTTTTGGTTGTTTTTTTGGTGTTCTTTTTGGTTTTTTTTGAAAAAGGGGTTGGTGTTTGTTTTTTTGTTTGTTTTTTTTTTTGGAGGAGGATAGATTCTGTGAACTCTCAGATCATCTTTGGTTCTGAACATCTGGGACACTGTAGAGCTTTTCTCTGCTTCAGATCAGTTCATTTGATGGTCCTTTATTAACAGCCTTGCAAGTGCATATGGAGACAAGTCCATCAAACTCTGTGGAAGGCAAATGATGCCTTGTTCCAGCATTTTCCTACAACGTTAACTTGAAAACACAACTGAACGCAACTGTTCTGCTAGGAGAATCCAATTAGAATGGTAGGATGCCTACCTCCAGGCAGAGTAGCTCTAAATGTATTATATGAAAATTTCTATTTAATGAGTGAACTACCTAATTCCACCATAGAGCTGAGAGAAAATCTGAACATCAGGAAAGGGCTGTGGTGAAGCAAGAGGTGTTAGGCTACAGACGCTGTCCCGCTAGCTGACAGTCCACCAACAACTTGCAGCGATCTTGCATTTGTCATTTGCAGATTAGGAGAAGGAATTTGCAGACCTAGTTCTTTTAAGAAATGCTAAAATAAGTTTGTAACAGGAATCTGAACTGTCATGTTCTGAACACTGTGACTTGTAGATTTAAAAAAAAATATTATTATAATAAACCATCTGAATTTGTGAACTGAACAGATGATTTCTAAAAGCATATTTTCCCCCAACCTACAAAAACAATTATGCACTTGCCACTAAACAGCTGCCTACTTCCAACATTCAACAGAGTTGAGAGTGAGGAATGTGCATCTGACATGCAACATAGAAGATCTACAGGCAAAATTAGGTTTCTTCATGTAAATTAAAAAAAAATAGATTATGGCATGAAACTAACAGTACCTATTTACAACCACATTAAGAACTTACTTGGCAGACTGTTAACTTCAGCCATTAAAATAATTATTCAATGTGAGAGAAACATGTAACAATTATATTTAACGTCAGAACTTTCTCATTTATTCATTTCAATGACAATGCCTTTAAGAATAATATGATAAAGGAGTATTTTACCATGAAATATAGCAAGTGACAGCTTTACTTTAACCAGAGATTTTTGTCTTCTTTAGACGAATTACTGCAAGTACTTTGCTATACCTGTTGTTAATTGTAGTAATTTAAAAAGTCTTACGTTTTGATCCTGTACTCTTGGGATAGGGAAGACACTAACGTCGGGATTGCCTTTTAGATGCCTCCTTTGGCAAACATATTTTGAAATTAGTTATATGGGGAAACCTCCAGACTGTCGATAGAAGTTTTTCATATGAAATCCTGAAATATTGTTTTTTGGGGGAAGTTTTTATTATAGGGCCGATACAATGACAGCGCTCAGCTACGGGGATTTAAGAACTATTAGATATCCCTACAGAGGAACAGCAAAAGAATGTGCTGAAATTATAATAACATCTTAGGCATGACACAAGCACCATGTATTTATTTAAGATGCAAAGAATACAAATGAGTTTCCTTTAACAACTGGTAAAGTATTAAGTTTTCTTTTTAGATGAAGTTTTCCCATTAAGCCTCATTATTTCAGTCAGCACTTATGCTTTCGTGCCTTTTTCTTTTTTTAGGAGATATTCTACCAAAAATAAATAATGAAACCACAGACGAACTGTCAAAAGGGAACATTCATATTTTAACGCAACATTAACATTTTGGTAATTAACATGGCAGTTAATGCTTTTAGCAGATGTAACAACATTAGACTTGTAAATTTTAATTAAAGTTAATGGTTCACGATAGCTGTAGGGATAAGGCATCCTCTCTGGATATTGAAAACATGTCTAATGTGATTAGAAATACTAATTGAGGAAAAAAGGACTGCAATAGTAATGACTGTACTTCTTTATCCTGCTAAATTATTACAAACCTGCAGCAACTTTTAAAAATATATTTTCAGGAGGAAGCTTGAAGAGACAAGTGCTCCCCTTCAAGAAATTAAACGGGGTCAAAAGAGTATTACAGACATTTTCTGTTTGTAGGAAGTGGGAAAACCATTAACTGAAAGCCACTGCTCTTTCCTTATCCTCCTGAGATCATATTTCCAAGAAATTCTATAAAGTTATTTGGTTGCATTTCACATCCCTTTTGGATTTAATTAGGGAACTAATATGTTAGTTTTAATTCCCTCAGAGGCTTTGAATTCCAATAGCAGGCAGAGCAACAAGACTGGCACTGGCAACTATGACTCAAGTGGATGTTTCTCAGTTTAAGTGCAAGTTTAGAGATTGATAGTGAGTCCTTTTCACGGCTTGCTGATACATGAAACATTTTAATAAGCACAGGGAAAGGATTAGTTTTACTAAGGGTAATTACAAGCTACTAGCTACCCATAAAATGCACCCCCATTTTATTGCTAAATGCCAATAATATTTATTTCAGTTGCTCTGTGGATTTTTTTTTTCTCTAAAGCTGGTTCCAAAGTCTGTTGAAGTCAGTAGAAAAATTCTGCAGTCCTTATTCTAGCAAAACTGCAATTGAAAATCATATTCTTTCTACCTGGAGTTCCAGCTAGTAAAGACGAAACACTGGAAATTAAGTTTGCTGTTTTGACTGAAAATAGTTATTTTTACTATAAACTCAGACTATCTGAACCTCAGTGACACCGAATAGAGAGTTTATAGTTTTTATTGGCAAGTACATGTTTATAGACTTGAAAGGCAGTTTCTAATCCTGTGTCATATCGTAAACACTACAAACAGACAGAACAATTATTTGGGAGCTGAAAGGCTTACCCGCTTCTCTAAGAGTTGCTTTTTAAATGAATATGCTTCTGTTCTTCTCTGAAAGAGGCTCATGCATGAACACAGGTTAGATAATTTCTACCATTGGAAAAACGTACTAGTAGTCAGATTCTGGCATTCAAAGGAGGGTAATCAATTAACTTAGAAGATGGAAAATTAAAAAAAGTATATAAAGGGGATAATTTCCAGTCACTGATTAGAGGTTCAATGTCACAGAGTTACTAGAACCAAGAAATCTGGAGTTTTACATAGATACAGAAGATGTCCTAGCAAAAAAAAAAATAATTTAAAAAAATCTTAAGATTAGTAGCCTGATGTATAAGGGCTTATGATAAATGTTTATTAAATAGGAACAACTGAGGTAAGATATATTATAGAAAAGTATGCCTGTTGCTTCAACAGTCATTGCTATTGTGCAAAACTTGAGGATGGTACAAATATCTCCAAACTGAACTCAAACCTGCCCGTTTGGTAGCAAAGTTTGTAAAACGAGAGAGAGCAGCCTTGGCCTCCTGGAACACTGGGGATGCTAGGACAAACTGGAGGAAGATGTGGATGGATTGGGGTGTAAAATTCTAAAGCCTTGCTCATTTAGCTGCAATGGAGCGGGGCTCTGCTTTGGCAGAATAGCCTGTCCTGTACTGAGATCGGCCTGTGGTCAATTATCCTGCACCAAACTTTTGTTCCTCTAGAGAGCAAGATAGGCTGTGTTTATTGCAATAAATACAGTAATCATACAAATATTTTCTTCAGTCAAACAAAAAACCATTAATTATGATAATACACGGAAATAACAGTGTGATACGGCAAAGGAAAACTTTGAAAAATAGAAACATTTAACTCTGATTACATATATAGCACCAAATTTTAGGAAAGGTATCGTAGAGGACTTGGTATCTATACTCTGTTTTGTCATATATAACAGAAGTTTCCTGTGCTTGACAAGAAAATTATGGAGGAATCAGAAATAGTATGTTGTATGAATAATGGTTTGGGGATCCTAAATGAAAGAAAGATTAAAAATTTTCTTTCAAAATATTGAATTAAAAATTTAGAGCGATCAGCTTCTTTAATAATTATCGTCGGTGGTGTAAAAGAGACGCAGTTAGTTACTTGTTCCCTGACAACACTAATTACTTCTTAGTGAAATTTTGCCATGGTTTTAGGTTCCTTATGTTCCATATTCTCACCCTTTTCTATGTAGCTGCACCTTCCTGCACAGCAATATTGTTACGAGTTTAACATTCTCTGCTGTCACTTGAAATTATGCTGTCAGCCTTCAGGTTCAGAAACTTATTTTAAACATACAATTGCACAACCAATCTCCTTAATGTTCAAAAATGTCAATATTTATATGAAAAAGACCTCCATTTTCATCAGAACACCCTTCAACTCTGTAAGAGGTGAACAAAATCACCTCTGGAAAACAGCACAAAGCACAATCTCTTGTGGTTTAACCCTGGCCAGCAACTAAACCCACAGAGCCACTTGCTCACTCCCCACCCAGGTGGGATAGGGGGCAGAATCAGAAGAGCAAAAGTGAGAAAACTCATGAGTTGAGATAAAGACAGTTAAATAGATAAAGCAAAATCATGTGGAAGCAAGACGTCTATCTGGTAGTTTCATTTTATGGCACCTAATTTCATTTTATGGCACCTTTCACTTTGGGAGATAAAGAATAATTATTATTTTATCAATACTAATCAGTAAAACAACAACAATCACAATTACCTTCTTTATGACTTTCCTAAGTTGATATATTCATTTTCTGTCTTCCTTCAGTCATCCCATTTAGTAATTTGTGTTCAAGCTGAAGTTTTCCATGCATATTTCCTCCTAGAGAGTTTTTGCTTACCACTGATTTTCATTTTCATCCTCCCTATTTTCTAGTTCTAGGTTGTTTTATTTCTTCAGATTATTTTTCTACATAATCTTGTACCACTGTACAACGTGGTTATCTTATTATCTTTTTATTATTTACAGAGTATGTAAACAGCTGTGGACCCAGCACACATTCCTGTGAGGTTCTCGTAGAAACCTCTCTATATTGTGTAAGTGGATTATTCATCCCTACCTTTATTCCTATCTGAAATCAGTTACTACCTAAATATTGGTCCCCTCCTCTTATGGCAAGACAGTTTAATTTCTCTAAGAAGCTTTAATGAAGGTAAAATTTTGAAATACAGAAATCTTGTGTCATCCAAACTCACCATTTCCACACACCTTTCCAAAAACTTCCATAGCCGTGTGTGGTATAAAGGGCTCCCTTGTAGGGATCTGTCAGAATATCTGCGTAAACCAACACTTTTTCTATCCTTATCTTTGTTGAACCGTTCTGTCTTTAAATCACAAGCATTTATTGGCCCTGCAAAGTCTACCACAGCAGGCTTCCTGCTTCTTCCTGTTTGGAAGAGGTTTTACACTACAGTTTTATACCATTACCAACATTTTCCTTCAGAAGCTCTTGGCCTGCCTTTTACAATTTTACATTTAGCTTGCCAGAGGTTTTGCTATCTTCTGTTTTCCTCATCTGAGCACAGTGTTTTTTTAGGAGTGTTTTTTTTATTTTTAATACTATACTTTACTCTCATGTAGAGCTCTGCTAGTCTTTTGGAGGTCTTCTCACTGGCTTTGATAGATAGATACTTACTCAGAAATTCTAACACAGGTCTTTTTCCCCTTTGGCTATTCCTTTTAATTTACTTTTAATAGACTTCTTGATTTTATGTAGTCCTCATTTCAGCATTCATGGTTGCTATGGTAAATTTGTTTGGCCTTTTCCCTTCTACAAGGGTGTTGAATTTGAATATATTACGATCGAAATTCTGAAATGGTTCTTTGATACGGAAGTTCTGAGAAAGGTTTGGTGCCCTGCTTGGTCCAAATCAGGAGTTCTCCAAGCTCCTCTGATGAATCGCTCCATTTAATGATTTGTGTTGTCTCAAAGCTTAAGCTCTGCATAAGACCCTATCACAATATTTATCCAGTGTGGATGTAATGGATCTCTCTTTCTGCTCCTGCCTTAACAGAATTTCTGATTTCCCCTACCATGTCAAAGGCAGCTATCCTGGCCTTTTTACTGTTAGTAACAAAGAACCAGGACAGAGGGAAACTGGAAGCTTGAATTTTCAGGCTTCCAGGACTTAAGCAGAGCAGTTGCTCCTTTTGATTAATTTCCTGTAGTTTATTGATTTGAACAACCTAAAGAATTGTTAACCAGGGAGCTGTTATGTTATGCTCCTATCTCTGTGACCCTGAGGACATCTATTTCCATCTTTTGCTGTCCTAGTGAGCTCTTCTGCCTGAGAGTTTTAAAGTTTTGAAATGTGTATTTTTCCTGAGTCTTAGGTTTATTCTATTCATGAACATCTCAAGAATCTAGATATACAGAGGCCTGGGTAATAGTAAAAGCAAATTAAGAGTTATCTAGGGAGTAGGTCTAAACATCTGAGTTCCCAGCTGACTTTTATGCTGCTACCTAACAGTCTCTAACTGCTTCTTAGTCCTGGTAAAGGACATCGTTTTTCCTAGTTCAGTGACAATCCAGGCGTAAAACCGCCATTCCAAATAATATCCTTCATCATCATTCGATATTTTTGATGTCTTTGGACCCTGGCCTATATTTACAGGTTATATATATGCACAGATTTCAATTACACAGATTTCAGTGATCACAAAAAAGACTGGTGGAGCTTTCCTGAATTGATACTGATGTATAAATAGATTTATAATGGCAAGGCTAGCGAGGTGCAGCATCAACTGACAAACAGCAAGGTCCTTGCTTCTCCTGCCTCCAGTGTGTTTGATTCCAGGTGTAGAGCACTTGCTGGCAACAGCTCCAGGAGTTGGTAAGACTTAAGGAACAAGCCATGTTGTCCCTTCTGGATCCCTAATTCCAGCATGTCTTCGACCATTTTCTCCAACCCTTTGCTAGCTGGTTAGGCAGCATCCCCCCCCAGCCTCCAAGAGAAGCGCTTGTGAGAGATAAGCCTGCTCCTTAACAACCCCTAAGGCTACCGGATCTTCTGGAGCCTCTTCTGCCTTTCTGATTCTGTCTGATATAAAGGCTCCATTACAAGGAACACTAGATGAATTTATTTAACTGAAAATGTGCATTGAAATGCTAAGAAGAACATCCTTCTATAAATAAGCGTTTGTACAGCACAGGTCTGAAGACAACCTTCCGTGGAATGTGGAAGATTTGTCACTTTGCAAATTTAAAATGGGCACGCTGTAGTTACATTTATATCACAGGCTTTTTGCCTGCTCATGATGATGGACTAATTAACTGAAGCTGCCTCTTCGTTTTTAGATTTTCTGAATCTCAAAACCAAAAAAGGAAATGC
Organism: Apaloderma vittatum; assembly: GCF_000703405.1. Classification (NCBI taxonomy): domain Eukaryota; kingdom Metazoa; phylum Chordata; class Aves; order Trogoniformes; family Trogonidae; genus Apaloderma; species Apaloderma vittatum. The sequence continues at coordinate 1,702 of NW_009695766.1, read as the reverse complement.
AAACAGCCATCCTCTAAGAAGGGTAAGGCTGGAATACGGGAAAGAGAAGATGCTGTGGCTATTGGTAATGTCAGACTGAAGTAGCTGTTGGATTCAGGCAACTAAACAGAGAAGTCAAAATATTATGGAAATGTGCAGTGAAATAACAGCGTGGAGAAAATCAAGGGAAAAGAATGAAAGTAAGTGCAGTGAGTATAAAAATAGGATGAAAGACAAAAAAAAGCCCAATACAGTCAGATTAAGCAAAGGAAGGCAGTGAGAAACCTACTGGAAAAAAAGGCAGGTAAGCTCTGGGTTATTCTCTTTTAATGCATGAACATAGAGAAAGCTTCGAATGCTACCTAGGTCTCCCCTGGTGATGGAAAAAGTTCAGTGGAATTAGTGATTGTAATTCTTGTAAGTAACTTCTTAATATCGTGTGGCAGATCTATCAGGTTTTCACTCTTTGTTATGTGAGGAAATGTAAAGTGTTGCGCTTTTTAAAAAAAAAGAAAATGACCTGGGGGATTCTTGTTCAAGAAACTGCTCTTGCAAGATAGCTGATCCATGGAGAAAAAACAAACAAACAGGTCTTAATAATGATTCTTTTTTTTTTCTTCTCATGGACTGTACTTTAAAGGGGAAGATTATAGGATATAGGGCCTGATTCCACAGGCACAGCGGTCACCTTGTTGCTGTATTTGGCTAGTGACATCAAATAACCCAACGCTAATGAAAAGCAAACGTGCAGAATGGTTACTAAATGTATTTACATCAGAGTAATGAGAGGCAAGAAAAAAATAATTTCCTCTCAAACTTCACTAGACTTTGTAACACTAAATACGCTGCAGGTTTCTCAAAACTGCAAGGTTTGCCTCCAAAGCTGGCAGTATAATTTTGTATGTGCACAAAAGGAGGTGAACGGGCTCTTCCCAGACACACTGGTCCATCTCCTATTTATTCTGCAAGAGACTTCAGTTTTACCTGTTACAAGGTTGTAACACAAAACCCAACGAAACTCAACCCTTATGAGAACTGAGATTTTGCTTTGGAAAAAAATAAAGTACATCTACTATTTTCCCAGTGGAGTGTCAGAGATCTTTGTTTTACGGTGGGTTACCACACCTGAGGAAGAAGCCACTTAATCACAATAAATCCATATCCTCACTGGGGAAATTGTGGTCAGCTTCTGCACTAGTTCCTCACCATTGCTTCTTAAGACCTCCGTTCTACAAAATTAATTGCTTTTCCTCATACTGAAGCAGGATAAAATTCCTGACAGAGAGTTTTATTCTGGGGTTCAGTACTTTTTATCTACTTAACCCTGACAGACAGTTGTATTCTGGAATCCAGTATTTTATATCTACTTAACCCTGGCAGACAGTTGTATTCTGGAATTCAGAATTTTTTGGTTATTTCACCCCAGTGCTGTTGCAAAAGTAGCAGTTGGTGGAGCAGGGCTCGTGGGGAGGCTGCTCTTTTTTTGCTCCCGTCATTTTCCTCTCTCCAAGTGCATAGGCCAGAAGAAGGGAGTGGGAGCCACTGCTGGCCCATACACTCCGCCAGCACCTCATGACCTGGAGATCAACGGCGACAATTCACACACACAGGAACGAAGAGCACGGCACGCTCTGGTTTCCGAAGCGCGCTGGGCCACAGCCTCAGACCCGCGCTGTCCACCCAACTGCAGGAGAACCGGTGCTGGTTCGCAGAGGCCCGAGCT
>NW_009695765.1:0-6534 GCF_000703405.1 Apaloderma vittatum | reverse complement strand
CAACCCCTGACATTCTGTGATTCTGTGTCAGAACTCAGATATGATCCTTAACACAAAACAGGTTCAGGTAAATGTAAAAATAGTGTATTTGCAAAAATCCAAATGGAAACAACACATTTGTACGGCTCACTGAAAGCGATATGCAGAAACCAAAAGAAGGAGGGTACACAGGACGTCTGCAGACCTGGAAGAGCAGCTGGCGGCTGTGCTCTGTAAGAAAACCAGGCACAGGTGCTGGGCCTGAGCCCAGGGCCCTGACGCCCAGCTGGCACACTGAAAGAGCTCGGGGAGAGTTAGATGTCTGTTCCTTGGGAGGAGAGGCCTCGCAAAGGGGAGGAGGTTGTTCCCTTGGCATGACAGGAAAGCACTGCTGGCTGAGCCAGGGGGGAACGGAGGCTTTCTGTTGATATCTGTTGGGTATATTTCCTCTTTCAGCTGTTGGGATTAGCAATAAAAAAAGAAAAAGATCGATAGATGTCATGCTGGGCTAAGTGCAGGGCTTGTCACCCTGACTGATGAGGAGTCCAGAAAACGTACTTTTACCTGTTGCTCAGATCAGTCCCAATGAGTTGCTCTACCCGCATATAACTTGCGAGATGCGCTTTATACACTCACATAACCATGACTAAAGCATGTAACGCGTTCCTGAGAAAATAACTAATTGCTTTAAGGTAATAGGACATTTGGGGATGAATGCCTCCTAAGTCTGTCTCTAGGGGATACTATAATAGTAATAAAATTAATAGAGGCCTAAGACGGGCAGGAGAGAGGAGAGGGGTTGCTGATTACATGGGAAAGCCCAGCAAAGCATCTTCTGTTTCTGACACCTGAAATTCAGCTGCATAAGAAAAAGGCAGGATACTGGCAAAGCAGCACAGGGATGTGCTTGTATTGATGGCTCTTTGTTATTTTTCTATAGCTTCACGATTCTCATATACCTACACACCAGTCCAAACCAAGTGTTGCCAACAAAGCTGCTGCTCCACTTGCCTTGGTTGTCAATCCTTCTGCGTCACAAGAACAAAGATAAAAATGTTAACTGTTGGTCCTTCCCATCACTTTTATGATATTATCTGGAAGCACCAGGAGTTGATTTTACAAATATGTAACCATGCTTGTTCCTTTACCACTCTGTGTCTGTGAATGTCAGTGATAGCAAAGGGACAGGGTATGCATATGCATGTGCAGGATTGGGGCCCAACAGCTTAGGTCCTGCTGAGGTCAAGGCACAGACATCCAGACAAACACTGATTTAGAAAATTTACAGTATAGAGGACGGTTGTAGAAAGGGAAAGCGTACTGACCATTCCAAAGGAACCAACTCCTTTTTTAAATCTCTTAATCTGCTTTTCATTATCTCGGTGGGGAGGCCTCTTGAGAAAAGCAGCTCTTTGACTCAAATAAAGGAGGGGCTGTGGGCTCGCCTGCTGGAATGGGGAGGTCGTTGTACGGCAGCACGGAAGATGGGACTGTTAGTCAGGTCAAGGAGAACAGGATAAAAAAGTGTGAGATCTGTGTTACAGGCTTGGTCTGGATTATGTAAGGTAGAAAGTTTAAAGCCGAAAGGTAAACTAGAGGGCGATTCAAAGGTTGGAAAGACATATTCTGGCTGTGCATTTCAAGCTGATTGCTAGGGAGAAATATGGGCTGGGACTGATACGATCAGCAGCAGCACGAGCGAGAAAGAGGGAACAACAGCTGAGACCCAAAAGGGCTAAATTTTGCACGGGAATTTCAAGCATCAAGCTTCATCAAATCAACCTATCTATCTTCGATACCTTTCTTACTTGTTCTTTTAACAGAAATGCTTATTTCTGCTTCCCTCCTCAGTGGCAGACAAAGCCCGAACACGCATGGGGGACAATGGGACTCTGGAGCTTTTTGCCTGCTACCGAGTCCCATGGCTGCTTGTGTGTGCAGGCTGCAATCCTCCCCCTCTAAGCCAGTGCTTAGCACAGGCAGCCTCAGCCTTGCCAAACTGCTAAAGAAAATTTTCTTATGGCCACGAAAACCGTCCTTGGAAGTAGCCTATCTTCTGCCTTTTTAGAATAAAAAGGTAAAAATCCTCTTCAAATGGTGTGCTGACCTTCTGCTGTTTCTTTAATGGACACAAACTGAACGGTGTCTCTGGTTTGCAGGGACCTCCTGTTTTTCCAGCTCTCCTGATTTCACCAGCAATTTGGAGACCTATATGGAGTGCAGGATCAGGTCTACAAAATCGGGGGGGTGAGGGCCTTCCCCGGTCGCATGCACTTTTTCTCTTGCTTCTTGATGGGTTTATAAAAGCAGAGGTGACAGATTTAGGGCTTTTATTGACAGTAATACAACATTTGGTGTTTTCTTAAAGATCTACTTGAGAGGCAGATGACGGCATAAGGCTGTCGGCTTTCTGTGTTTCCAGTTGCAGACAGAAACTTGCAAACCTTACAGAAAAAAAAACAAACCTGAAGGCAAAGAACAGCTCTAAATACATATTGTTAAAGCCTGTCATTCATAAAATCAAGTCGACTCATTTGGAGGCATAACAGGTTATCTTAAATACAGAGAGGTAATTTTGCAGCAAAATCTCAGACCGTATCAGCTGGAACGAACAGATGCATTTGTAACACTAGAGGTTCCTTTTGTCCTTCTTTTTACCCCTCCGTATTTCTCAAGGTCTAAATCAGTTTACCTGTTCTAGCTACGTTCTTCCCTTTTTGCTACTGAACACTGCCTGTCCTCCCGCCTTGGCTTGATCCTGCCTTGACCAGAACCTTCCCACTTTTTCTCCATGTCCTGCTCCAGTCCTGTAGACAGCAGCAGCACCCCAAAACTCGGCTTTATGTGATGATGACGATAATGCATCTTTACCACCTGTTTGTATCACGTAAGCTCCATCTGCTGGTTAAAACCAGAATCTGTGTGATTTCCACTATGAGCTTCAAATGCTGTTTCCCCTCGAATTTTCAAAATTATCTGTTTGCACTCACTCAGCTGTGTTCTCCTTGTCATGTCAAAGTTAATTAATGACAACCTCATACATTATTTTGTATTGCTAATTTGGGCCAAGCCTATGCAGTCTTTTAAAATATCCCTTTTTGACTAGAATTTGAGCAGGTAATTACCCTTGGACCTGGAGCGACGGTTTACAGCATGTTATTACTGTCAAGGAAGTCTCTGAGTGGCTTTTCACTGCCTTGTTTGAAAAGGCGCCCGAGGCAGGTTGTTTCTGGGCGCTTGCTAAGGTGTAGCCACAGCCCCTTGGTTTTGGCATGTTTTGGCCAGGAGTGAACTTGTGACCTGGATGTACAAGCAGAGCGATTCTGTAATCCAGGGGCCACTTGAACTTTTACCTTTGTAACATTTACAAAGCAACAGGTTTAAGTATCCCACGAGTCTCTCTTAAAAATCTGTGATGATGAATGGGAGTATTTTTTAAATAATCCCTTTGTTTTCTCCCTTGAGTGGAAACTTAATGCAACTTGCTACGCAGTAATGCCTTTTTTATTTCTTTTCCCTTTCTTCAAATACACGCTGAACAGCAGTGAATAAAGATGAGGTTAATCCTGTATTGTTAAACCTAGGCAGGGGGACAACCTGGGGATTGCCATGGAAACAGATTCTGCAGACAAAAAGCATAATCCTACTTCTACACATCTGGATATGGACTTGTACCGCTGCTTATAGGGTACCCAAACATGTTGCAGCAGATATACGGCAAACCTGTCTCCCAGGTCTCCTCAAATGCTAATTAACCTCCGTAAGGAATGGGGTGGTTCTGGCGGGACTGTGGTAGGTTTGGTGTTGTTACACAGCCACGTTCACAAGCCACAGGGCGACTGGCCACGTTTCAGAAGCTGGGAGTGTGGGCCCTGTTACCCATCCTCCAAAAAATCATCAGCGGGATCTTGGAAGTGCTTCCTGGGACGTGTCCTCAGAAATGAGGTGACAACCGTGATGAGCACAGAGGGGTGATCCTCCAAGCGTGCAGGTGCTTTTGGCGGCCCACAGAGGAATCCTGCTCCCCGCGTGCACCTGCCACCCCCCCGAGAGCGGGTAAAGAGTAAGGGACAATTGCTCCCTGTTCATATCAACGTTTACCCCTTGGTTTCTAGACAGATCTCTCAACCTCCTCCCTGAGAATTAGAGGTTCATCCGCTCCTTTTTCATGTCTCTGCGAGTAACACACAGATGTAGGCGTATTCTGTGCTTTTATAGGTCCTATGCACATACCTCTTTTAGACAAGTAAAACATTCTTGCTTTTTTCTTATCACTGGGCTGTGCTCATGTATCAGGAAAACAAATGTTTCGATATTCCCACAGCCCGTAGTAACAAGCATCGCAATTTCCTGTTATCTGGAGTTTGTTCTGTAACTGTTTAGACAACTCTTGCCTTACTCTTGCTTCAGTTTAACATTCAGGGGGAAAAAATGTTTAACACTAAATATTAATCTCAATTTTGTTTAAACATTACATTTATTTTAACTATTTTCATTAAATCCATCTAGAGGGAAGGGTTTGTATTTCTTCCTTTTAGTCTCTCACCTTATTCCTGTTGAAAACCACATTTTTCAACAAGATGGCTGACAACTTTTCCAATCAACATGGTTGCTTTAAGAACCAGGTCTAAAATGGCCGTAGCGGCTTAAATTTCTTAAAAATAAAACGCCGGTAACTGTGCATATTGTGTTTTATTTTGAGGATGACTGGTTTTTTCATGAACTCGTAGGCTGTTGGCCTGGGTGGAGTAAAAGACGTTTTTCTTCAAAACAAGACCTGACTTGCGTGGAAGGGCCATGTATCTCCTACAGTCACTGGGCCGTTTCACGAGGGAGCAATTCGTACAACTACGTGAAAAATCTGAGTACGTGGTCTCTTCCTGAGCGTTATTTCACAATGCTTGGCAAACGCACCAATTAGTATTTGAAACCGTATCCACTTAAGAAATTTTCACGGCGTGCATTATCGCTGCTTTTCCCATACGGCAGAAAACGGTGTAACTCCCAGGTATAAACAAATCTGCAACAAAAGACTGTACAAAAACATAACGGATTCAGCTCTGAAAAGGCTCATGCATCTACATTGTCTGCCACCCTGAATACTAATGAATTTAATGAAACTATTGAAAGACTGGTTACTTGTCTGCACAAATGTATTGAGACCTCTGTAATCATCTGTTTGCTGTCTGAAATCTCTTGTCAATAGTTTAATGACTTCAGAGCATATTATGCTTCTTGTATAGGCTTCATATAATGTTTCTACATAATTAAGCAGCTTTGTTAGAGGAACTGCCATTAGTTGCCCCATTTCATTTGGTTTTGTTATCAGCCAACCAGAAAGAAAAAAGAATAACAAGAGAAGGCTACGAACCCAGTCTAGTGAGAGAAATGTGTAGATTGCGGTGATGTTGTTTTCGCTGTTGTTGTTTTTCAGATTGCCGTATTAACATAAAGCACTATTGTTAAACTGCACATTTTAAATAATTTTAACCATTTAAATGCATTACATATTTAAATACTCATAAACACAGATGGCTAAAAAATATTGCAGTGCATTTGGAAGCCTAACATTTTAAAAGTGGCTCTAGTAATAAGTACAATAATACTGATTATTATTTAAATAATCGCAAAATTTAAACACTAATGTTTCTGTAGCCAACACAGTCAAAGATGTGAGAAAAGGGGAGTCTTCATTAAGGTTCAGTCAATTCAGTATTCCACATCTTTGAATATTCTTTCAAATTAAAAATATAAGGAGTATAAATTTAACCCCCATTTTTCATACTTAGGGGGAAACCCTGAGGATTTCCTTTAAATACATAAAAGAACTTTAAAGTGTTACTAATTAATTTCCTGCGTTTGTCAGGTCTCGGGCGTGAAAGGGCGACCGCTGACACATTTGCTTTTTCCTGCTATGAGACGCTGCTTCAGTCACGTCTTGGGTCAAACCCGCAGCTTCTGTCACCCTTCACATGTAACGTGGCACAGCGCCCATTTGATTTGCGGCGCAGGTGGGTGTCTAGGGGAACAAAAGCCTGGCTTTACAAATAACCTGTGAAAGAGAAGAGGGCTGAAACCATGGTGTCTCCTTGTCACTCTGAGCCCTGTCCTTGGGGCAGCCATCTTGCTGGCAGGGGGCGGCAGCCATCTTGTCGAAAGGCAGCCCCAGCAGCTGTTCCCCTGGGTGTGCGAACAAGGCGAGCGTTCGCCCCCAGACCTCATATACACACTTGTTAAACTGTCACTCTTATCAGATTAAATTATAATTTCTGTCGTCTGCTCCTGGTTATCGCCTGCACCTGTCTACACAGTTTAAAGCCAAGCACGGCTAACGGTACCATTTAATGCTGTGTGGGCAGAGGACTGAAATGTTTTGGTAAAAGATCCTAATGCTGCTCAGGACTTGACTGGTGTCTGGAGAACAACGTGCTACCTCCAGCCAAACTACTGACCAGCGCTAGGCAACACACCTGCCGACTGACTTATGTGTGATTCTGCACCCAAAAAGGAATCTTCGCTCCCCACTAAAGGTTTTTATTCCCGTCGCACCCTGAG
>NW_009695764.1:0-949 GCF_000703405.1 Apaloderma vittatum | reverse complement strand
GGTGAAAATAACGTCTGAGATCTCGCAGATGGAGGTAGGGTTCCTTCTGCCCCTGTTCCTTCTTCGCTCCCTTCGAAGCCTCTTTCGCCGCGACCCTGAAACGCGTCAGGGGGGAAGCTGAGGGATCATCTCGGTTTTATCTCCTTTGAGTTGCGCTCGCGGGGCTTCACTTAAAACCAACGCGCCGAGAAGCTGCCGGTTCCTCTGGGAAAACTTCAGCCAAACTTTGAGTTGCAGGAATCCGACTGCGGTTCCTTCATCCTCCCCTGATTTTTTCCTCCTGCTCGTGTCCCGTAAGAGAGAACCCGCTGTGAAAACACGAGTCCCGTCTCCCTGCTGTTCGCCCCCGCTCTCGGGTTTAACCTGTTTGGGACACGAGCGTTTCCACAGCAGCCGCGGCCGGAGGATTAGGAGCTCGGGGAGGGGGCGACGAGGAGCCCCGCGCCGGGGGGGCTCAGCTCGTTAAGCGAACTCACCGAGGTTCTGCTCCTGCCTTTTGGTTTTCTCCCAATTCCCGCTGAACCCCTTTGCAGGAAACACGCTCCTTTTTTTTGCTTTTTGTCTGTCTGAGTGTGAATTGCGTCTCGGCGAAATCAAGTCGTGGATGGTTTTTCCCCACGTGGGATGTTTTTGTGTCTTTGTTGTTCCTGCTCAGCTGGGTCAAAGCTCCGATCGCCGTCAGGAGCGATGTCACCGACTCCTTTTTCCTCCGAACGTTCCTGTTTTGATGCTCGTGTTTATTACGCCCCTCGCTGGGCTTTCGGCTAAAGTAAATGTTTCCCTTCCAATTAGATCTGTTTCTCTAACCTTTCGTGATGCCGAATGCATTTTTGGGCCCTTATGTAATGAGGAAAAGTTAAACATTTCCCTTTTTAAGGAGATTTAACGCTCGCAGGCGCAAACCCTCACGCTCCCGAGCTTTTCCGTGCCCGGCGCACGTGCCGCGAGC
>NW_009695763.1:779-3390 GCF_000703405.1 Apaloderma vittatum | reverse complement strand
TTCCAGCCTAGGCCAGTCTATGATCTATGATCTATGACACTCCCTCCCAGCTTGGTGTCATCTGCAAACTTGCTGAGGGTGCACTCAACCCCCTCATCAAGATCGTTGATGAATATGTCGAACAGGAGTGGCCCCAGCCCTGAGGGACACCACTCGTGACCTGCTGCCAACTGGATTTCACTCCGTTGACCACAACTCTTTGGGTCCGGCCATCCAGCCGGTGTTTTCTTGGTGACTTTGGGTTCAAAGCCCAGCTCGACGCTGCAAAAAAACCCAACCTTGTCCTTTGTAGATACTCCATCCTCCGGCTGATGATCGAGCAGAGGCTGGAGGAGATCTCCGAAGGTCCGACGGCGATGTGAAACCACCGGCGCGCGAGACGGACCACACCAAACCCCCAAATCCCCTCCCCGCGTCCTTCCCGGAGCTCGGGATCGCTCCAGCTCTGAGCTCAGCCGTCCTTCCCGAGGGCTTCCTCCTCTGCAAAACCAGGGTGTTTCTGGCAGCTTCGGCCAAACCCTCAAATCCTTGGACAAAAACAGGGGAAGAAAATTTTAAAATGAGGAAAACCTGCAAGCAGGGTCAACCCAACAGGACCTGGAAGCAGATGAAAGCAAGAATTTTGGGCTCAATTTTGAAGATGCTCACACGCAGGGATCCCGGCAGAGGACCAGCTGCTGAGTGGCAAGAGAGCACAAATAATTCTTTCTTTTTTTTTTACAAAAAAGCACATTTTTATTGCAATAATTCGCAGGTGACGGGAAGCTTTTGTAAATCAAAAGGGCCGACTGGGAATTGGGGAGGGGGGCAATATTTTTTAACACTTTTGCTGCCGAAAGCAAACCTGGCGGTTGGATTTACAGAGTAAATTGCGATTTTCCGGCACGTTCCCTTCACCTGCACCCGGTTGCGTAACCCTCTCCTTCTGCCCCCCGCCCCCAACTTCGAATTTGCACTAATATTAGGAATTTTTTTTAAGGAAAAACCACCCGATGTCAAACCTCTCCGGCAGCCGTACCGTGCCAAATCGCGCTCGCCGGAATAGTCGACGGCGCGAAGCGTCGCCGGAGGGGATGGGAAGTTGGCGGGAGGAGGGGAAGGCAGAGATGATGGGGGAGCGGGGGGATTATTTTGCAAATTTTACAGCGGTGCCAACCCCATCCCGGTGAAACCGTTCTTGCCATCCCGCCTGGAAAACCCTCTCCCCGCACTAAACCAGCAATATCGATTTTATACCTCGGTGTGAACTAAAAAGTCTTTCTCCCTCCTTTGAGTTTTCGCGATGCTGCGCCTTGGCCGTTTAATTTATTTATTTATTCGTTCATTCATTTTAATGGTGCCTTTTCCACCTTAGGGAAAGCGTTGTACAGCCAGAGAGGCTTTTTCTGTATTTGAAGGGCGCCAATTAGCGAGAAAACGAACCACGTAGCCACTTAATACAGAGGGAAAAAAAATCACGGAATCGCAGAATTGATCCCACTGAATTCCGTGCTTCCACAGAACCAATTCCGTGCTTCCGCGGCAGAGCCCGGTTTGCTCAAAATGCAGCGGTTTGCAGGTAAAAACGCTACTGAAGCAACGAGGGAGAAGAGCGAAATGCGGCCTCAAAGTTTCCTGAGGAGAAAAGCTCCAACCCTGGAGCCTCGCTGGAGGATTTTGGGGTTTTTTTAGGGTTTGTGTGGCTCCCCCAGAGCCGATTTATGTGGCCGCGCCACGGAACATCCTCTGAGGATTTCCCTTCCCGAAGGTAAAACTCATGGCTAGCAGAAAACACCTGCCTGCCTTCACCTGCTTTAAAACTCGAGTTTTTCTACTATTCTATTTTGTATTTTCCACCGAGCTGAGCTCTCGACATCCCCAGGGTTATCCCCAGCCAGGCTTAACTTTCTCTCCGGGGCTTTTTCCAGCCCGTTTATCCCTCCCCGCGCGGGGATATGAGTGACGTTGGCTCCGCTTTATCCATCCGGGAAAAGTCCGACGTCGAGTCGGGCGCAGACGAGAAGAGCCAGCGCCGGGGCGGCACCGGTCGCACGGGTAAGGGCAGCGCCCTCGGCGCGGAGTCGAGGGGTTGGAGAAGAGAAGGAGTTGGGAGGAAGCGAAGTGTCGGGGTTTGGCACGTTCGTGGGCTGGAGGGATGGGGGGAGAAGGGCAGGGAGGGGCCGCGGCCCCGGGGTTGCGATCCATGAGGCGGAGGAAAAATGGCAAGGGGGGTGAGGAAAATAGGAGAGGAAAAGCGGGGAGGAAGGAAAATAGAAAGGAAGAAAGAAGGGAAAAATAAGGAGGAAAAAAATACAAAGGTAAAAATAAGAAGGAAAAAAAAAAATGCTTCATTTTTGCGGGGCTTCCAGCTGTGGCGATGCAGCTGGAAGGGGAACACACCGGGCTTTTCCTAAAATCAACCACACGGGTTGGGGGAGCTGGGCAGTGAGATGAGGCGAATGAAATTCATCCAGCCCTAATTTTTTATTTTTAATTTATTTTTTATTTCCCCCCTCCGAAGCGGGGCCGGGGGGTCAGGCCTGGCACCTTCTAGCGGGAGGGAATCGCTGACGCAGGGATGCTGCGGCCGGGGCGGCCGGCCAAGGGGGGCTCTGCTTTTTCAAAAGGCTTT
>NW_009695763.1:0-689 GCF_000703405.1 Apaloderma vittatum | reverse complement strand
GGGGTGGCGGAGCCGGGGGGATGAATTGCATCGGGCTGCTCCGGCCGGGTGGGAAAACGAAGCCGCGTTGCCGGAAAATAATTGAATTATATCCGTGTTGTGGCAAAGGTCATATATAACATGGTAGGTGCATTCAATGAGATGGTAGATACAGTCAATAATATGGTAGATATTCGATAATATATTAAGTGTATTCAATAATACATTAAGTATATTCAAGAATACATTAAGTATATTCAAGAATACATTAGTTATACTCAATGATACTTTAGATGTATTCAATAATATATTAAGTATATGCAATAATACATTAAATATATACAATATATTAAATATATGCAATAATACATTGAGTATATACAGTCACACGTTAAATGTATGCAGTAATACATTGAGTATATACAATAATACATTAAATATATGCAGTAATACATTGAATATATAGAGTAACACATTAAATATATGCAGTGACTCATTGAGTATATATGGTAACACATTAAACATGCAATAACACAGAGTATACACAATAATACCTTAAATATATGCAATAACTCATTGAGTATACACAATAATACATGAAATATATGCAATAACTCATTAAATATATCCAATAACGCATTAAATGCATTCAGTAACACGTTCAATATATTCAATACCACCTTAAGTATGTGCGCTAACACGCTGAATCT
>NW_009695762.1:302-2877 GCF_000703405.1 Apaloderma vittatum | reverse complement strand
TTGCTGATCTCTTTATTGAGACGTTGCGTAGAATGGGAAAAAAAAATCATAGAAGTCTATATTTATATATATGTGTGTATGTGTGTGTATATATATGTATATACATATATATATAAATATAACATTTGAAGAAGGCCTTTTCTAAGGTTGATTATTTTGCGCGATTGTTAGACAAAGTTCATTTCTGGAGGAAGACGACAGAGTGTCCTCTCTAAACAAGAAACTTCAAAGTAGATGGTTTGGTGGACCAGGGTACATATACAGTGACAAAAAAACCCCAACAAACAAGTTAAACACATTAAAGTTATTTCCCATCAATATATTACATTTCAAAAAAACCATCTAAAATCACTGTGACTTGTTATGGCATTTTAAAGGAATTCTCTGTCCTGTCTAATAAAAGGAAAAAGACTACACAACCGGACTTCAGTTGTTGCAGTTTTATAAATGACTTGATTTTTATAGCTATGTCAAAAAAAAAAGTATTTTTTATTATTTTAATGGTTGACAGTGTTTTGTTTGGACATTTTTTGCGGGGGGTTTGTTTTCTGTTTTGGCTGAGCTTTGCTGAGGCAATAATCGATTGTGCAGATCTCTGTGCATGGCGCTCCCCCTGTCAGGATTCCTCGTGCCAGTCCCAAGCTCCCGGCGCTCTTGGGTTCCTTTTCTGTTTTGCAGAGGCAGATGTTTTGTGCTGGCAACTTGAATTGTGTTTGTCTGGCCTGGTAGAGTGGAACTTGGGACGAGAAGACCGACGGAAATTAAGTAGCTTTGTTGCATGGGTTACTTTTCTTTGTTAGTTTGTTCCTGGCCACGTTTTAGTGTGGGAGTCAGGGGATTACAGAAGGGAGGGATGTGCATGTGGTCTCTTCCAAAATGTGAGTGGTTTCGACATCTTTATTTTTTTGAGGAGGAAAAAAAATAGGAATACCTAGCCTTGTGTAGGATAAGAGTGTGCTCCAGGAGATGAGTGTCTATAACTTGTGTCTTACAGACTACAGTGAGGCGTGCACCAAAGAACACCCCCTCATCCCAAGTGACCCTCTCCTTCGTCCTTCCTGCTGGTTAGGTGGGATCTCGCTGAAGTCAACGTCAAACGCCCGCGGAGCCACAGGAGGAGGGAGGTGGTTTGGCTCCGCAGGCCCTCGTCCGCCTGCCTGGGAGGTTGCTCAGGGCGCGTTTCTTTGCTGAGTGAACATCCTGCTCCTCACGCCGTTCGTACGGCTCTTAGCGATCTCTTTGCCGTCTTCCTCTCTCCTGAAAGTCAAGCACGCGGCAGTCCCTGTGGCCAGCGGACGTGTTCCTTGGGGCAGGCTGCGAGGATGGTCCCTGCGAGCGTCCGGCCGGGTGAGGAGGAGGAGGTGAGGTGGGGCCAGGGGGTGCCCCCTGCCCCGGGCTGGCACGGGGTGGAGATCTGCCCCGGGACGGCACGATCTGAGCCTACCCCAAACGCCTGGGGACTGCAGCAGGACTTTGGCCTGGGGTGGGCTGCTGGGGCAGAGGTTTAATTAAGAAAACTTGCCGGTTCCAGGCTGTCCCCGCTACGGTCGAGACTGCTGGAGGCAGGAGTAGTTACTGCAAACCGAGGTGAGGTGTGATTGTGCCTTCTGAGCAGTCGTGGCTGAGAATTGCATTGAATCTGTTTATAAAGCAAGCCCTGGGTTGCTCTGTAGTTAATGCTTTTTTTTTTTTTTTATCCCCCTCTCTGGCATCCTTGAGTCTAGGATGCTCTTGCCCGTGTTGCTGGCAAGAGTGGACAAATCTTCCAGGCATCCTTAGCCTTAAACCACATTTTAAACAGGCTGGTTGTTCTCGCTCGCAGTAGCACTGGGGTCAGCAGAATCGCCGGCGCTTCGGCATCTCCTTGTACGCGCGGGTGCTCTCCCAAGGACGTTGTGTTTTGCATGTGCCAGTGTTGGGGAGCTCAGCGTTAGGTACCAGGGCAGTTGCTCCTCATGAGAAGCTCCTGAGGGCTGTGTGTTTCTGACAGGGTCGTCTCCCTTCTTAGGAGGAGCCGCGTGGCTTTGCCTTCTGTAGCAGCGTAGGGAGAGGCAGGAAGCATCTTTCTGCCTTTCTTCACTGTTCCAACTGATAAAATAACAAAAATCGAGGCAGGAAGCTTCGCATGAGGGCTTCCTGAAGGGGAAAAGCCCAGGTTGGGAAGCGGGGCTTGCACGCGAGCGTTGGCCAGCAGCCCCCTCAGCGTCCCCTGCTTTCCGCAGCGAAGCGCGCGGTGGATGGGGAGAGGAATTCCCCTTTTATTCGATATGGTCGAATGAGCTTTCTGGTGATTTATTTCATGGCCTTTCCTGCGTGGGCAGGTGCTGCTGCTGACCTCAGGGGTTTTTCTCTCCCCCTTGGAGTTCTGCAGGGCTGTTGGGTGTGAGCCCCGTCCTCGGCGTGTCCGCCTGCCCAGCCTGGGAGCTGGGCCGGATGCTTTGCGTCCCCCTGGTCTCATCTGCCTTTCCCACGGCTAGCAGAAGCATTTCTTTGGGGTTTTTCTCTTTTATTTTTTCAAGTCAGCAAACTTTTTTTCTGTGCCATGGGGAAAAGAGCAAAGTGCAGCCCATCTTTC
>NW_009695762.1:0-290 GCF_000703405.1 Apaloderma vittatum | reverse complement strand
CTCAGAAACTTCAGATTTATGCTAATACTCTTAGAAATTATGTTCAGTACTGTATAACAAGGGGCACTTTAGAAATGTCTCTCCTCCTTTGATATATGTGTTTTCCCTATGGAGAAAGCTATATATAAATAAATATATATATATGTATACTTGGGGATGCAGAAGATCTAATTTGTCCCGAAAAAAAAATAAATCAATAAATACAAAGTTTACAAGAAATCTCTTCTGTTGTTGAATAGTATTAGTTATTGGTAACTGTACCACAGCAAAAATAGCAAATTTATTTTCTA
>NW_009695761.1:0-9841 GCF_000703405.1 Apaloderma vittatum | reverse complement strand
ATTATATATTATATTTATATTATATTATATATATATAAGTATCCACACAAATCAGTACCACAGTTTTCTAACTATCAATTTAAGATTAACCACTGGAGAAGTCCACAATACTTGAATTACACTGTGAAGAAAATGAAAATCCAACACCCCACAAATTATGTCAAAGTAAACCAAAACCAGATTAAGTGACTGAGCTTGGATTCACCACACTGAATTTAAGGCACCTCACTAAAATGTCATCCGCTATTTCCTCCATCGTCAGAGGGAAACATGTTCCCCTCTATGTTGCCTAAAACTTTACATTGGCTAATAGCTTTTTTCTGTTGAGACAGAAGTAGTGTCAAAGAAAGCCTTAACGTTGTAAAATGAGTCTGGCCCCATCAGTCTGTTCTTTGATGTTAAAAAAGGCCATTTACTTTTAAAGATGCGCATTTGCCATCATAACAATGAATGTATTGAGAATTTCGTGTTCCCTGCAACACTTCAAAGAACATTTAATTTTTCCTTGTATCTTCTAGAAACATGTACAGTAATAACTAGCCTCAGTTCTTTTTTTTTAACTACAAAGGCCTCTAAAATAATTTTAAATTGCAAGAGAAATAATCTTATTTTATGTTCATGAGATGAATTTTAACTCTCATTTCTTCATTAGTTTTTATGCTATAGTCATCTTACTTGAAGTACAAACAGGCAAAAGAGAAGGGGCATTTGGTTCTTTGAATCCTGTGGCATCTGCATGGTTTTTCATAGTCTCCTGTGTAATCTTGTTTTCAGGTGCTGCAACCTTTTCTTTTCCTTCTACTTTTAATAATGAGTTGGATGAAAGGGAAACTTGGACCTAACCAAAACAACACATTTGTTAATGTTTAACTGCAAAGTTCAGATATTTCAGTTTTAAACATGGCATGAAAATGCTCACTTGGAAACACCACCTAAAAATCCTCCAAAAGATCCCCCTAGCACTTTAAATTAAAACAAGAAAACAACCTCACAATCCACCTTATTTTAGCATTATAAAACAAAGACTCAAACTCTAAGTTCACTTGGAAGTGTCCCTGACACATGCTAAATTATCTGTGAGTGAGCTCACATTCTTATTACATGGAAGTTCATTCATGTACACATTTAGTCTACGGAGGGAACTTGAGAGGATGGGAAAAATCATAATTACAGAAGCTTTCAAGCTTAGCTTTTCTGGCACATATCTAAGATATTTCTACTGTTAGCAAAATTCGTAGTATTTCTACTTGTGTTTTCTACAAAAACAATATGGATGAATAGTATTTCTACTGGCATCAGGCTCCCAGTTAGCATTCTGGAAATCAATAGCTGGCAGTTTTCTTTCTGCATTACCAGCAAGAGGACTTTAAAGACTGTCAACAGTAAAAGTAAAATGATGTAAGAAAACAGACACAACTACTTTAGTGAGTGTCTTCTTTCTTGTATTTGATTTTGTTCTTTTCTAAGGTCTAAAAAGTATGCAGGGACTTTTAAAACTCAGGAAGTTTTCTGTCAGTTCTCTCACTTCCCACTCTACTTTGCCACTCAGACATTTTTCAGCTTACACTTACGTTATTAGGAATGATATTATTTGTTTGGCTGGGATGATCGACCTTCATTTCTGGATAAGAGACACTGGGCAATGACTGTGGACTTTGATGTACAGAAGAGCCACCTTTCAGGTAAACAAAAGCAAATTCCAAATCAGTTACATAAAGCTTAATATTGTGTTGGCTGATATCTATTCCAGTAAGCAAGAGGGAGACCCCAAGTTACCTGAAGAAAGACTTGATGGTAACACTGAAATCCAACTGCATGGCCAAACAGTCAGATAAAATCCCATCTGTACTGTCTCCTTTCTGAAATCATGCCCAGCACTGTACAAATATCTGTACAAATATTCAGATGGCTGGCCAAAATTGACAGAGATGAGGTAAAGCCAAGTTTTCCGTAATTATGATGCACACATTTTGGGAATAATCAAAGAAATAGGGTCTCTCTCCCTCCTAAAATTATTCTAAAAAACCCCAAACTCATATTTATTATGTGTGCAATCCTCTACCTTTACACAAGCATCAGCATAATGTGACTTGACTACTACCTTGTGAACTCAGCATTGATGTCTCAGGGGCCCCAGCACCAGATACTCCAGCCGCTGGTGGCACTGGTGAGTCAGCGTGTAACTGAAGAAGATACCCTTCAACTGTAGGTACTTCATCCCACTTCACTTGAAAAGAGTTGGTTGTAGCTCTAATCAGCTGTACCTGTGATGGTGCTGGAGGTTTCTCTACAAGAAACCAGTAAAACACAGACAGCAGATTTGAAATCGCCCTCCTGTATCAGTTTAATAAATATCTATACAATGCAAGCAAAATCAGTAGCTCCTTTTCCACTTATGTACAATATATACCCGATTCAACAAGAAACAGTTGTCAAAGTGCCAAGTCAGAGAAATACAAAGTGCCACTCTAGAGTGTTCAGAAATGCAGAACTTTTGATGCTTTGTTTTTTAATGGCTCTTCTGCTGCCAGTAAGCTTTTGGGTTGTACATACATTATTATGGGCACTTCAGAAACAAAGAGATCCTCGTCCTTTCCTGAAAGGCTGCATGCAGCTTTTTGGCTTCTAAAACTTTAGGTGTTCCTGGAAGGGATTCACAGAAGACTGTTTCCTTTTGGCTCACTCTCTGTAGCTAAAGTGAGCTTTCCCTCAAACTTCTTCCGCAGGGGCCAAAGCCCAGGCGTGATTCAATGGCAATGATCGGCTCCTCCCACTTGCCTCAATGCCTACCTAGGCTGTGCTTTCAAGCACATCCCTCCCCTGCTATTTTTTTTCATCTTCTCACCTTTCTGAATTAAAAAAAAAAAACACAACAAACACAAACCCCAAAACTAAAAAGCCCCACATTCTCCTACATGTTTCACGATCTCCAGCAACCATTCTCACGCTTTTGGTTGAGAGGGCAACAACTCCCTCCCAAAAGTACTTATTCTCTCTCCCTCTTTCCCAGTGTCATCTCAGCGTCCTCTTGTCAAATCAGCTACTAATGAGTAATTAGTGCTCTAGAACTCCCTTCAGCCCCAGGAACAATTTGGTTCTTTCTCTGATTGGACAGTATCTTTTTGCAGTCCAAGAAATGAGGAAGCAGCAGCAGCAGCAATGATCCCAAGAGAAGGAGGGGGTTTGGTAAACAAGAATAAGTAGCAGCAGAAAGATCACTAAGAAGAGAAGCCAAGAACCCCAAGTTTAGGTAAAACACCCCTTTAGCACTATCTACTGCTTATGGCATGCAATGCAGGATCCTGCCATAAAGTTTGTGATGAGACTTTAAACAAGCCTTCCTAATTTTTCTGTTTAACTGACAGCTGTATACATACATATATACACACATACACCTTCAAACAAGTGTGGCTTATTTAAATAAGCTTTAAAATTTATCTAATGGGAGTTGGTTTAGATGCTCTGATCATCAATGTTGCCAGCTTCCCAGTTATTAAAGAAATAGAGAACATTGTACAAGCCTCTTACTTATTTCTGACTCACCAGTATCAAGGTACCAAAGATCTTTGCAGCAAACTTGATTGTTCCAAGCTTTTCTGTAACCATCTCTACCACTCCAGATATACAGACGAGTGCCAACCGCTACAGCACAGTGTCCTGCTCTTGGCCCTGGTAACAAGTTACTTTTGTCCTCCTGGCAATCTGAGATCAGACCTATCCATTCTGTGGTATCTATCAAATGAAACTTGAAAAATTTAGTTTCTTGATGTTTTCCAAAACAAGCAATACAGATGTTAATACACTTAACTGCTGAGAGAAAATGAAAATAAATGACCTGTTTTTATAGTCAATTGCTTTCAGATTTGCAATACTATAAAGAGAAGGCCGCTTTCCAATTAGTTTGCAATGATCAATTAGTACAGGATGAATTTTCTGACCTCCGGTTGTCTCTTTTGGGCAAATATAAGATCAGAAGTTGAGGATTCAAGGATAGTACTATCACATTTAGAAAAAACTCATTTCAGGATGTGCCTCTTGTGTTCTTCTAAAAATGAAGGAATATTTATATTACTTAATATTAAAGTTGGTTAAAAAGATTTGCATCAGCAAACCTGCTGAATATTCAAAGAAAACTAACACTAATTAAAAAAATCACTTCTTAAGAAAGATGCAAAAAACCTGGTATCTTCTTTAGACGGCTAGGATTACAACTGTGCATCCTAAAATTTTTCTCAGGGTCCTCAAAATATTTGTTCTACTCTGTTAAGAAAGTATTAATTCAAAATGCCCACTCCCAGAAAGGCAGAAACACTGACCCAAATTAAGATAAGCAAATGAACCGGTACATTTCCATTCACCATCATGAGCAGAGATTTCACCTCCTGCTGACTGTGGAACCCATCCACCAAAAACATACATTCTGAAATATAGGAAGAGAGGGAAGAGGGAAAAAGAAAAGCCAATTAACATCCAGATTTGCTGCATGTGCTCTCTCAAACTAGGACAAAATAGAAAATGTTTAGTGCTTTACTGTTACGGTTTACAGATTTTATTTGTGACTACTCTCTTTAGCAAGCATTGCTGTGGCCATCTATTTCTCAAATTTTTGAGTAAGTTAACTGATTAAAAAAACCCACCCAAACAAAACCCCTTCAAACTCCTCAAACAACTTCACAAAACCAGAAGTTAATGCTGTATCTTTTTACTGTATCTTTTTACAAACCACCAAACTGCTAGCGCACTCCAAAAATCACACATTTACACAGAATTTCTACAACCCTTTACTGCAGACCTCTCAATAAACCATTCTAAAATTAGACAGTATCCAAGTCAGATACCAAAATTTAAAAACATAATGCAGGCTACAAACAATCAAAAGCTAAGCTGTTAGGTCATAAGATAAAAAGCTTTAACATTTGTTTCGCCCCTCGCCTCTCTTTCTCCTCATGCCAGCTTGTAAACTAACATTAAACGGACTGAAACTCACATTTAAAAGTCCATTTTATCAGTGTTATCTGCCTGAACAAACCATATTGGCAGGAAGCAAAGTAACGAGGAACAAACTACAGAAAAACTGGCCCACAAAAACGTGGAAAGGTTTTGCCTAGAACTAGTTCTACTCTCCAGGCAATTTCTTTGCGTAGCTTGTTCATCGTGTCACAGACACAGAGGCACCCAAGCTGGCTCTTGACAGAGCCAGCTCAGGTCCAGGATGCGCAAAGGTGCGTTAAAGAAGCTTGGAAAGCTGCCTGTGGCTTGGGCAGATTGTCCTGATGGATGAGAACACTGATAGTTTGACACGCTTAAAATGAACACTTTTTAATTTCCACTGAGGTAAGATAATGGAAGCAGAAGAGTACTCTACAGGGCTGATGATTTATGCTGAGCAGTAGTGGGTAATCATCATCATTCTCCTACTAGTTGTACCTTTCTAGAGTTGAGCTTTTAACAACAGACATACTTGTTTCCTATTACATTGGCCGTATGGAGACTGCGAGGCAGTGGTACTGTCCCTTTAGTTTCTGGTCTTGACCAGGTCATGGTTTCTAAAAGAAAAAATAATAAAAACCCTCAATAAATTTGCTACTGTATATTTAACCCCC
Organism: Apaloderma vittatum; assembly: GCF_000703405.1. Classification (NCBI taxonomy): domain Eukaryota; kingdom Metazoa; phylum Chordata; class Aves; order Trogoniformes; family Trogonidae; genus Apaloderma; species Apaloderma vittatum. Next base: position 4,238 of record NW_009695761.1, on the reverse strand, counting down.
TGGATTTTAGGAGGGAACACACCTCTAACATTCAACAAAACAAAATTTCACATTTTTAAGATGAGCACTTACGGAAGGCACAATAACAAGCACTTAAAGCTTCTGTTAAAACTCACAAGAAATAGTGACAAATTGTTTATCAGTTTATCAGAAAGATATATTATGGTTTCATTACTGTTATTGTTTGGTTATCAAAGTAACAGTCTTTAAAGCATTCTAAGGAAACAATCTCACAGTGTAACCAAAATCAGTGAGGATAATACAGGCAAACAATGCTGCATCTATTTAATTCCAAAAATTACAAGAGTTACACACTATGGTATAAGTCTCAATGATATCTGCACCACATCATGCCATCAATCATTACACGCCACAGTTTCTCCTCCTGGCCAGTAAGGCCCCTGCACTGATTTCTACTGGCAACTCAACTCACCTATGTCAAGCTCCCAGAGGTCATTAAGCCGACTGCCACACATCCCTCCAAAAATATACATCTTTGGACTTCCCAAGTCTTTTCTGCAGTATACAATGGCTGTATGAGATTCTCGGGGAGAGGGCAAGACCCCTTTGGTCACAGGAATACTCCAGCCGACAACGCCAGAACCATGTTGCAACTCCAGTTCATAGAAATCATTTAAATATCTAGGGTATTACCGTCAAAGAATGAAAAATTCACTTATAAGCAAGATTAAAAGTGAGCTTTAAATCCTGATCACTTTCAAGTACTATAGACTTCTGTCCTGGGAGAGTGTAGAATTTTAAAATCTCAAGACATTTGATGGTGTTGTGGACTGTACCAAAACTATATGGATTTTAAACAAAAAGAAACAAACTTTTATAACCTGTTGCCTCTAAGGAAACACGCTTTCATATCACACTTGATACACTATACTACATGAAAGAAACATTCAACATTGGTAACCAGCATTCTTAGCAGAAGTTAACTACATAAGGACAAACTTAACTGCAAAGTTGAGAGAAATGCAGGATGACATGGGACATGAGAGGTGAATTCCTCCAACCCTAAGGAAACGAAGGTGAAAAGAAGCTGCTTCTTTTCTGATGTCTTCAGGCTGGCCAGCAGACAATTAGCCATTTGTTGCTGAATCTATCAGCAAAGTTATTTTTAGATAATGGTCTGTGAATCTTGGCATTCACACAGATACCTCTTGTTTACTGAGCTTAAAATTGCCCATTTATAGCTCGGGGAATACAAGCACTCTGAATCACAAGCGAATGTAAAACTTCAGCATTATGGCACCATTTGCGATAATAAACGCAACTTCTCTTGTCACTTTACAAAATTTCCAGATGAATTCGTAGCTGTTTTCCACAGCATTATAGAGGAAAATTCCATTGTGAATTCCCTGAAGACTCATGAGTCTTTGCTGATTTAAGTAATTCTAACAAACAAACCATTCTTAAAAAAAATCACCCAAACTACTAGGAAAAATACCAAAGTCTACCCATTTTCAGCTCCACAAGTGTCAGAGCTGTCAGTCAGTGTTACATATTGTGGGATTAGCAGAAGAAATATTTAATCTTCTTAGCATATAAAAGCTTGACTGCCCAAGTAATCCAAATGTGAGTACTTGGTATGCAGGGCAGCCTCTCTAGAATGTTCCTCTTCAAAGTTGTCATATCTAGTAATTTATTTTTAAAGACAATGAATTCAAACCAAATCAACATACCTGGGAACGTTATTATTAGAATCCTCACTTTCATTTGCCAGGCCACCAAATAAATAGCACTTGTTACCATATAAAGAAAAGCTGTGGCCAAGTCGAGGACAAGGTGGTGATCCAGCGGAAGGAGCTTGAGGTTTTACTTTTTTCCAGAGCCATCGACTTGCCTTAAAGACACGAAAAATACATTTAGAAATATCTTAATTTATACTCATTCAGAGTCCACAGAATTCAGATAATATTAACACTTGTATATGTCTGAATTATTTTAATCTGAATGCTGGGCTTTTCTTAGGATATACATTAAAATGAACAGGTATCAGCTAACCTTCATAAAGTATAAAATATTTAATGCTTTATTTAGACTAGATGCAAGTCTCTTTTTCAAAGTTATTTAGATTTTCTCCATCTTTAGAATCTTTTATTTAAAGAGTTTATTTTTCCTGGAGCAGAGCAAAGCTCATGTAACATCTGCAGCTGGTCATATAAAATGCATTTGTTCATAGTAGTTGTCAAAACTGATACTTCTTCACATGTTTCCTACCTGCAATTCATATAAATCATTACTGTATCTTCCATATTCAACCATTCCTCCAAAAACTAGTATTCTGGTACCATCACAAACAAATCCATGTGCTGCACAGCCTGGAGGAATATCTCCCCTTACAGCAGGAAGAAACCACTGATTTGTAACTATAGGAGAGGGGAAAATAAAAAAAAAGAAAAAAAAAGAAAAAAAAAAAGAAAAAAGATTTCAAACACTGAGAAAGAAAGCGGAATTTTTAAACACCTCTGCTTTCTAAAGAATTACCTTTTACCTGTAGATAACTGTGCTTGTGCTGTTTAACACTAAGTTTTAACTGAATTAAAACTTTTTTTTTAATAAATGGAAAAGCAAATACCTCTATCAAACCAATGTTACTCCATACATGAATGAGCACATGAGGCCACTGTAACTAAGTCAGTTACCATGGGTCACCCAGTAATTTAATAGACTTGCCAAAAAAGAGGCTAATATGGAATGTAAATACAGTTCCACACAAAAGAGATAGCTACACCAACTCAGAGCAAGCTAGCCCTAGAAGTGGAATTATTAGAGCTACAGCAGCATGGCAGTGTGCCTGGACTTAATAGCCCCATTGAAAAACTAATTACACTGTTCTGGGACGAATGTTAATACCTACAGAGCACTGCACTGATACATAGGAGAGGAGAGGCAAATGGCAAGAACAAGAAGCAGCATATTGGTGTTTGAACTATTCTGGAATGAAAGAATTACAGGAGATATAGTGTCCTTTTTCCTAAGGTTTTTTTCCACAAGCACAGAGAGGCAAGTGTGAAATCCTCAGTGCTGCTGAGGATTAAGATGCCCTCATTGTGTGCCAGCTCCTCAGAAGTCATCGCACTCACAGCAAGAGCAGTGGATGACATTCCAAGCTCAGGCAGCCCAGGTCCCAACCCCACATCTTAGGTCCAGAGGGAAAAAAAAAAAAAAGGTCAGTTTGGGCCAAACACCCGTCTGGGAACTGGAACAATCGAGTCGTGATCCTTTCTGTCACTGCTGCAACCATTAGAACCTCTGTTGTCATAGACAGTATAACTGTGCTATCTAAAAGCTTTCTTTAGATTACTCATCAAAACAAAAAAGACTTTTTTTTTCCTCGTTCCAAAAGCGTGTCTGAGTACAGCCTATCTTTAATCAACCATGGAAAAATCAACTTGGAAAAATTCTATGAATAAACATTTTTCTCTCACTAAACTACCTCCAAAACATTTGTGCTCCCAGATTTTACCTCAAAAACACAGAGCAAAAATACCATCACTTTTTTTTTGTTTTTTTGGAGGGGGACACGATATGACTAATTTTTGAAAGATTCCTAAAAGCTAGCAAGTTAGAAGGCTAGTTAATATGCTGTCACTTGCTTGCTTTTGTTGCACAAGCAGCCAACACCGGCTGACTGAGAAGCACAGGTCAGTCCCCTAACTCTCCCATCTCAGTCCGAGCCCTGAAATTACACAGAAGTTTTCCAGCCTCACACAGCATCCTGCTCTGTAATGGCACATGCATCTAATCTTTCCCAAATAAAATCGGTCCTGGGCAGCCTCCTGCTTGGAAAGGCTCCCAATGATAAAACGTTCGCTTTCCAAACCAAAATTCCCGATTTCATCCGAGTTCTGCTCCCGTGGGCTGCCACCGGAGGGGAGAAGGGGGACCCGGGCACTCGGGGAGGGGGTGAGCCCGGTCTGTGGCCCCTCCCGACTTGCCAGGGGAGGCTCCGTGTCCCAGGACGAGGCGCTGGGAAAGCAGAAGAGATACCAGATTTTCCAGGTTTCTTTCTTTTTTTTTTTCTTTTCTTTCTTTTTTTTTTTCTTTTCTTTTTCCTCAGGATCATTGGCATGAACCCGGGCGCAGCACAACCCCGGGAAGGCCCTTCTCCCAGGTGTTCTTTCTTTCTCTCTCCCATTTCGGCTCCAGGCCTCAAGTCGCACCCGGGGAAGTTCAGGCCGGACATCAGGAGGGATTTCTTTACTGGAAGGCGCTGGAACAGGTTG
>NW_009695760.1:0-530 GCF_000703405.1 Apaloderma vittatum | reverse complement strand
CAACATAAATGTGGCTTTTTTTTTGCTCGTGCTCTTTGCAGCCCGCGGTAAACAAATCTCCATGATCCCTTGAGCCACCCAGCGACTGAGGAGGGGAAGAGAAGCAGAGAAGGTTCTTGGCCCCGTGCTGACGCCCTCAGGCAGATGAGGAGTCTCCTCCACGGGGAGCTGAGACCTGCAAATTCGTTGCAGTAAAGCGGACGGGGCGCAGGACACGGTCCCACAGCCCCGGCCTGTCCCCTCGCTGCTGTCCTCCTGCCTTTTTTTTTTTTAATAAAGGCTAACTAAGCAATTAATGCTCTAATACAAACAGTTCATTTCTAATTTTTTTTTCCACCGAGCCAGAGCCGGCTCATTTTGGCAGCTGCGCTAAAAGGATCTTTCCTCGGGGGGAAAAACAACCCCTTCTAGTGCCACCTGGGACCTGGCTCCAAGCAGGGCTTTATCCCCAGCCCCACCAACCCCCAAATCCGGGGGCAGCCCCCCAGGGCCGTTAAGGGGTCCGAGGGGACGGAGGGGTCCGTCGGTCC
>NW_009695759.1:0-812 GCF_000703405.1 Apaloderma vittatum | reverse complement strand
AATAAAAAATAAAAGATTGATAACCTGTTCAGTGTTTTTCCAATTTTTCTTTTTAAAGAAAAAGATTTTAGCAGAACGCTTGTTTGTTTTCAATGCTTTTTCTCTGCTTTCTTGCAGCCCTGCGAGCAGCCGCTGCCATTTATGTTCCTTGGCTGCCCCACCCTGTTCCAAGGCCATTGGGTTAGTGGACACCAGGACTCGGGGGGTTTTGTGGTTTTCCCACTGCCACAAGAAACTCTTTTTGGACACATCACTCAGCATCCCGGTATTCCAGGTATCCTCATCCCGGGCTCCCAGCTGACCGAGGTGAGGTAACAGCGCATTTGTAACGCGACCAATGGGAGAACTAATTAGCTAATGGCCCCTGCATATGCAAAGAGCTGAGCTGCTGTTACATCAAGGGAGGTGCTAATTGCAGCTGATTAATCCAGCAGCAAGTGCCAGGAAAAGAAAAAAATAAAAATAAAAATACTTGCAGAAGTGGCACTCACTGCTCAGCTATTAATTCCCGTGGCATGCCTCATTTCCAAGAGAGCTCGGCCGCGTATAAAAGCGTTCGGCCCCAGCGCTGTCCCCAGGACTCAGACTCCCTGCTAAGCCCGTCCAGTCACTGGGTGAGTTGGATTCTCTCGGATTCCTAATTTGTTTATTTTTTCAAAGAAACAGAAAAACCAAAAAAAAGAAAAGCAGCTTGTGGGGGGGGTTTTTCTTTTTCCCAGACTGTTTATCCCCAAGGGCTTGGTCGTCTCTGCCACAGGATGCTTTACCATAAAGGCGATGGTGGCCAGGACTTGTGCCACAACGGCTCGCTT
>NW_009695758.1:1107-1310 GCF_000703405.1 Apaloderma vittatum | reverse complement strand
CGACGAGGAGGAAGGTCAGGAGGGTTTTGGTAAGGGTGAGGGGATGCTCTCGGGGTGAGGCTTCTCCACCTTGCAGGTCGTCACGTGGGTTCCCCCCCTCCCTGCAGGTCATTTTTACTGCTCGCTTCACTACCCCCATCCACCCGCTATGGATCTGCCCCAGGACGAGCTGCCCGATGGGGTAAGTCACCATCAATCCCCAC
>NW_009695758.1:400-656 GCF_000703405.1 Apaloderma vittatum | reverse complement strand
GGACGCCTGGGAGGAGGAAGAGGAGGGACTGGCCGTGGAGGAAGGTAGGTGGCTACAAGCTAGAGTCTCTGGCCGAGCAGGACTCTGGTACCATGCCGTGCCCCATGCCTTGCACTGACCTTAAATGACTCTTTTCTTGGGGCGGCTTTAGGAGACAGTGACAGTGAGGAAGAAGAGGAGGAGAATGAGGAGGAAGGCACAGACCTTGGCATCATGACAGAGTTGGTGAGTGCTTTCCCTGAGCAGCCACACGCCC
>NW_009695758.1:0-214 GCF_000703405.1 Apaloderma vittatum | reverse complement strand
ATCCCACCTGGAAGCGCACGCTGACCCGCCGGGCCAGGGAAGCCCAGATGAAGCGGTTCTGCAAAGCCCAGGTAGCCCCACGGGGCAGAGCTGGGTCCCCTAGCCCGGTGCCATCCCCCGTCCCCTCCACCCTGCTGCCAGTGGCCATGTGCCAGGAGATACTGGCCCGTGGGCAAGCAGTGCCCTTCCCTCACAGGCCATCCAGAGGCGGCTG
>NW_009695757.1:588-40554 GCF_000703405.1 Apaloderma vittatum | reverse complement strand
TTGTGGCCCTCCTCTGAACATGCTCCAATCCTATTTGACATTTTTACCGATGACCTGGATGAGGGGATTGAGTCCACCCTTAGTAAATTTGCAGATGACACCAAATTGGGGGAGAGTGTCAATCTGCTGGAGGGTAGGAAGGCACTGCAGAGGGAACTGGACAGGCTGGGTCGATGGGCTGAGGCCAACAGGATGAAGTTCAATAAGACTAAGTGCAGGGTCCTACACTTTGGCCACAATAACCCCCAGCAGCGCTACAGATTAGGGGAGGAGTGGCTGGAGAGTGGCCCAGCAGAGAGGGACCCAGGAGTACTGAGGTGGGATACAAAAAAAATCTTAATTTGGCATCCTGGCCTGGATCAGGAATGGTGCTGTCAGCAGGAGCAGGGAGGTGATCATGCCCCTGTACACGGCACTGGTGAGGCCTCACCTCGAGTGCTGTGCGCAGTTCTAGGCCCCTCGCTGCAAGAAAGACATTGAGGTGCTGGAGCGGGTCCAGAGGAGAGCAACGAGGCTGGGGAAGGGACTGGAGGGAAAGTCCTGTGAGGAGAGGCTGAGGGAGCTGGGGCTGTTTAGCCTGGAGAAGACTCAAGGGGGATCTTATCGCTCTCTACAACTGCCTGAAGGGAGGTTGTAGTCAGGTGGAGGTCGAGCTCTTCTCCCAGGCAACCAGTGACAGGACCAGGGGGCACACCCTAAAATTGCATCAGGGAAGGTTTAGGTTAGATGTCAGGAAGCACTTCCTCAGGGAGAGAGTGATCAAGCACTGGGATGCACTGCCCAGGGAAGTGGTGGAGTCACCATTGCTGGAGGTATTTAAGGAGAGGCTGGATGTGGCACTTGGTGCTGTGGTCTGGCCGATGTGATGGTGTTGGGTCATAGGCTGGACTTGATGATCTCAGAGGTCTTTTCCAGCCTCAACAATTCTGTGATTCCGTGTGATTCTGTGATTCAAGCATCACATTCAGCCACCAGACAAGTGCATGCTCTTTGCCACACAGGTGTACCAGACTGGTAGCACACTGGAATGGACACAAAACCACAGAAAAGTGTTTTTACTGAGCAAATGGTAATAGAAGTAGAAAAACAACACAATTTTAACTAGCAATATTTTAGCAACAGTATATCCTTGTTTGCTTTGTCTTGTTTCACACAGGGATGATTTGCCTAAATGTCTCATGGTCTGCTTGTAGGGCATGGAGCAGTTTGTTTAAAAAAACCCATAACAGAACATAGGAACTGCATCCTTCTGCATGGAGACAGCTGTTTGTACCACACAGACTCCTGCTGACAGGGCTGATACAATGCATCAGCTTTAAGTTAGAAAACATCTGTCAGCCTAAAATGTTGCTCTTTCTCTCTGCGGTGAGGAGGGAACATTTTCTAGTTTCAAAACATCGTGAAGTGCTGTCTTCTCCGAAAGCACCTTTGGCCATGCCTTTCACACGATACTCTCCTAATCCTTACCTGCACAAGGATGTTGAATAGTCACTTCATCACCCTAATATTTCAGAAGAAAGACCCTTTGCTGAGCAATCAAATTCAGAGTAGAAATCTCCTAGGTTCCTAAAGAACATTCAGCACACACTTGTGGCTCAGAGTGTAAGCAGTCTGACTAGCACTGCAGGAGACTCTTCTTGCACATGTATCCTTCCTCCCCTTCCAGCTGGCTCCCCTACCCATTACATGACTCTCTTGAACACCCTGAGAAAAAGACTTTTAAGAGTGGGAGAGCCAGGACCCTTTCACAATAGTGTGAGAGACTGTAGAGCTCACTGGCAGGACGTGGAACAGCCCCACTGTCAAATTCACCTTTTTTACCCAATAATAAATCCTTCCAACCTTCTCTTTACCCAAGCCCACACCGTAACAAATTTTGGGATGTCTTGCTCTAGACCACTGCACTCTGCAGCCCAGCTGCTGACAAGACAGGGAGAGGACGCGAGTGTGTAGACCTGCTTCTGCTTTAGCAAAACCAAACTTGCAAGCTGGCAAACAAGGGACATGGTCTGCACAGCCCAAAACCCTGCATTCGATTTGGATCTCGTAGAGTTGTAGATTCTTGTTTCTTAAAAATTACTTTTTATGTTAATGGCAATTGTTCAGGAATTTGGCTATGATTCCTGATAATTCTCACAATACTCGTGTTTTACAAACACATTTAATTTTTATAGCAAAACTGACACTTCCTACTTGGTCAAAATTCCATCAACTCACCTGGTCTAAGAAAGGTCTAATCTCATACGTTTCATTACAAGATATGCTGTAAGTGGCTGCTCGTAGTCTGTTATCTTCAGAAAACAAGCCAGATCCTGAGACAGCAGAGACTAATAAAGATCTGCTGAAATGAATAGTTATTCCAAATTACACCAGCTCGTTTAGCCTGGGGAATCTAGATATGCTTCTCTCTTCTTAAGATCCAAAAAAATAATGTCCATGGTAAAGTGTCCTTTTGAACAAAACCAGAGGCCTTCAGTACATATTTAATTAATTTCATTTCTGCCTTAATATACCTGACCAAGACAGAAGAATATAGAACAATTACAAAATGACATATCTACCAGGAAAGTAAGGCTTAAATGGAGTACATTGGCTGGGTAGGAATCAGAATGAATCATTTCTTGCCCCTCGTAAATTTTTCTCAAACCTCCAAAAACACCACAACTTTTAAATTCGTAGAATAGCATCATAGAAACATTAAGGCTGGAAAAGAACTCTAAGAACATCAAGTCCAACTGTCAGTCTACGTTGACCACTAAACTATACCCTTAAGTGCCACATCTACGCGTTTTTTGAACACCTCCAGGGATGGTGACTCCACCACTTCCCTGGGCAGTCTCTTCCAATGCTTCACCATTCTTTCAGTGAAGAAATTTTTCCTGATATTGAATCTAAACCTCCCCTGGTGCAACTTGAGGCCACTTCCTCTAGTCCTATCGACAATTACAACTGTCCTATTGCACAGTTATGATGAACAATCAAATGTTTAGAAAATGAACCAACCCAGTTCATAATAACTAACCAGTCTTGATAAAGGACAGATCATAGTAAGCATTTGAGAAGCTATGACTTAAGCAGAAGGTCAAACTGCTTGATCACATAGCATCCCTATTGGTCTTAAAACTTCATATAATATATTTTGGGAAAACCTCTGCATTAGTTCTTTTTGAACTACCAAAACAGCGAGTTTTACGGTAACTTGTATGTCCTCCCAAAAGCTCCTACTGCCTGCTGGCTCAATCTGTCTTGTTATAAAAAAGCAACACTGTAAGAAATCTGAGTAGCAATTAACATCCTTTTTGCTGCTAAAACCACTAATACATTACTAATGCAACATATGCTTGCTTGGCATAGTGAGGAACCCGAGATTGTTGCCATTGACTCAAACAGCAGCTGCTCTGAAGAAGCACCCAAAACGTACATCCCTCAGCACTTCATGAGCCTGACCCACATCATTTCAGCAGTGCTCTACTGGAATGGGAGAGGAAACCCCGGCCTGGGAAGCTGCTGGTGGTGAGTGTCTTCAGTTTGCCCAGTAGCTCTCTAGCTCTGGCACTTGGTTTTCAGGCTTGAGTTCAATTCCTTCCTTTGGTCAAGTGGGTATTCAACTACCAATATCTACACTTCATGCTACAGGACAGATAACAGTGAGGCCCTCTCAGCCACCCTAAATGAAGCTGTTCCACTACAGATAAAATACTTAAATACCAACAGAAAGAAAAAGCAAGATAAGTCTGGCTCTTAAAATCACCTGTAAGCATGCTCCTTGCCAAGCAAAACCCTTTACTCTCTGTTTCTGCTCCAACGAGATTTTAATTATTTATATAAAATTTAAACAGAGGGGGTTGTGAAGACTCCCCAACTTCAGAGTAGTTTTCAGCTTTGTGGAAAAAGTCACTAGTATGCCACACAAATTTTAATAACCCCTCACGAAATAAGAGAAGCGAATGCAAGTTTTCCACATCCTAGATGACAGCATAAAGCAACAAACTCCAAATAAAAAGGGGACATGACCATTGGTGATTTTGTGAACAAAGGAATTTCCATCTTTTGTTTTCCAACCAGCTGCTGAAAATGGTGCTCTATGTTTTAGTTTGGACTGAGTGAAAAAGGTTTTTCAGACGAAGGTGAAAACCTTGATATTTGGCATAATATGAACTGGGGTTTTTTTGCCTTTCTGTTTAATCTTATTCTATAATAAAGCTCACTTGCCACATTTTTTTTAAAAAATCAATTGTCTGGACAGGCCAATTAGGAACATTTGGCACGTTGATACATTTACCCTTGGTCTTTTCATCAGACACGCACTAACATCAACAGCTGTCATGCATGCAGATCAAAGGCAAATACTCAAGTGTAGCCCTGAAGTAGCTCTGAATCATTGTCTTTGCAACAAGGCAAGAATTCTTGTAAATCCATCTGTCATCAAAACACCTCAAATCTCCCACAAACATGAACACCACAAATGAAAACCTACATGAGAGCATACCTGAATAGATTATAGACAAAAAGTTGCTCTATAAAACATAAAACATCCTCTGATGGATTCATACAAGGAATTACACCTGTTTCCACCAACACAACTGTTAAGCGCTTTGTTTTACACTCAGGAGAGAATTTAATGGGTGAAACATAACCGCAACAGCAGACACCAGTTCCTGCTTAGTCTTTGCAAGAGCTGCGTGCCCAACTGGAGCTGGTAACTCTGAGGTCATAAGCCCAACTCTGATGAGATTTGCAACACTCCACACACCTCTCAGTAAGGCCCAAGTGGCACTGAATTATATACAGAGGATAAGTGAGCTCCAATACAATTTTTCTGAATCTTCCTTCCATGTGACACTGGGATTCTGTGTAACAAGCACATTTATGTACCCGAGTTGCAAGATTCCTAGTTGCTGCTTGTGTTTTCTCACTGAGGAATACAGTCGACGGCTCTCCTGAGTGTTTACAAGATGTTTGATGTATTTGTAGCTATTGTACGACTTGTTATTTCTCAGTAATAATGGAGACATTTGCAAACATTCAGTGTTCACAGAATCTGAACGCAGTGACTTTTTGTCACATGCCATAGACATGTGCAGTCATGAAAACAATTGCAAGGCTTTGATTATACACCTTAGATGAATTTGATAATCAATACCTGATTCTTGAGAAAATAAATCTGCTCCTTGTCTTGTGGTACCAACTCAAATTTCCTCTTAAGGCACCAAGTACTACATTGCATTCACTAGATCATTCTAAACTTTAGAACACAATTTTTATCCCTTTTTGCTTTGGGTTATTGAGAGGTGGCATCCCTGCCCAAAACAGGGAGGTTGGACTAGATGATCTCTAAGGTTCCTTCCAGCCTAGGCCATTCTATGATTCTGTGATTCTATGATTCATTTCTTTTAACTCTCAATTCCTAGGTACTTGACTTCCACGTCAGCAGAGAAACAGCACATAGGTCAGGCAAGACAATACATCTGCAAACTCCACTTCTCCCAATACAGGGGAAAAAAAAGGAAAGATCTCCACCTTGTATCTTGAATCACCTCCAGGAGTAACTTCTCTTGCTGTTGTTTATTTAAATCTATTTTAAGCACCACTGGATGTTTTTATTTGGTATTTAAAATTAAAAAAAAATTGTTAAGAAGAAAACAGAACCTTTAAAATACACAGAATAAGCATTTAAATGAGCAGTTTGGTTGCCAAATGTTGTGTGGGTAATAATTACGAAAAAACTAAAAGCCTGGGCAATGCAGTGAACACAGATCTAAAATACAGTACTTCTAAACATTGGCAGTCTCTATTATCACAGCCAGTGTTACTTCTAGGACTTGTAGCGGAAAAAACCCTTATATTACAGTCTGCTCTTGTCTCACTGCAGTGGACTTACTCAGTTTTGATGCTGTGCAAATAACACTGATCTTTGTGAACAAGGAACCTCAGGTGGAGTTTCTTTATCAGGCAAAACTTGGTGATGTCCCACAGTGCTCCACAGTCTCCCTTTTACCGCTGGAATGCAGGAAACCCTTATGTCCTTTTAACTTTCAACATGTGAAATCCTTCACTCCCAATTGCAAGGGAAAAGGTTACTGTTCAAACAGAAAGCTTTGCTCTGTTCTTCAAAATACATCTAAAAAGCCAGCCAGGCCTCTCCAGCCGATGATAAGGCTGCTACACAAATGCTTATGCCCAATTATACTTTCAGCCCTTCAGCTCACTGAGAGAGTGTACCCCAGGCCACAGTATGACGGTCCAGAGTTCCGACTATTCCCAGTTGGCTACTGGGCTTAAGGTACGCCAAACCAGCAGCATGGAACCCAATGCACGTGCGTCCGGCAATTCTTCTGCTGAAAACAGCAGTCACACCTACGGGGCACTGTGATCTGCAGTTCTGGCAGCCATCTTCTATTAAGCGAGAAAGAAAAAGGGCAGAAATTCAGATTTAATAAAAGACCTTACAGAAGAGACATCTGTGTGACAAGGACAGAGTATTATGATATCAACATGAGGTACACAAAAAATGAGTGTTTAGTCCAGGCGCTATCACAAACAGTATTTTATGGTATTTATTTCACTTTGAAGAACAAAACTGTCTATGTGCTTGGCTTAAGAAATAATTGGACACGCAGATTATCATTTAACAAATACCACTGACGGAAAAATCCTTCCTAAATCTACAAGTCAGCGGATGAAATTTTGATTCCAACACAACCAGATACTTTCCAGTGACAAGCAGGAGACGCATATGCGAGTGTCTAACAGTTAAATTCGTTCCACCTCATAGGCTGAACGTGGCTTTCTTCTTTGCCTCCAGGTAGCAGCCACACATTTACACAGCTATCTCATCCTGCGTGGATCTCTTCCAGCCTCTTCTTGAGATAGATATATTTTTACTATCTTCATATTAGCTCAATAGATTCTCTCAGGGAGGGGAGGAGAGGGAGAAGTAAGTCTGGGCATCGCAAGCGCTATCAGATTTAGAACGATAAGGCATGAGCATAAATTTGGGTGGAAAGAGTTCTGTGTCAGATTGCTACAAAACTGAAAGACCGAATTATAGAGAGGTATTGCCCACACTGTTATCAGTCACCAGACTTTCTACGTGACATTTACGCTCAGCGAGAGTCTGAGACTCACGCTCAGGGCAAGATGTTTCAGGGCGATTACTTACTCAATTAAAGTGTACTGTAACCAGATTAAGGAGATCGCTGTATCCTTCATTACTTAGTATGGTTTTGTTCACATAAAGATTTGGGCAAGCCGGGTGAATATATTAAGTTTTGTCACTGTACTCTTCCTTTCAAAGAAATATCCCAAGGTAACTGAAATCACGCAGCAGCAACATTGCACCATCCCATCTCTCTGGCAGCCAGAAACTGCTGCTTCTGAGTAGATATGCCTCGGGATGGAAACTTCATTTTTCTGAGAAATGTGGTGGTGAGAAGGGGTAAAGATTTAAGAAGGATAAAGTGGAAAAAATGGAACTACATTTGAATAAATTAATAAAAAACTATTAAGAGTTATTAGACAACAACAGACTCGAAGTTCCTGAGTCCCAGAGTACTGCAAGTTGGGAGAGGACTGGCAAAGGACCATGGCAAAGCCTGTGATGTTTCTACCTTTCCTTAACTAAATGTACGTTACTGACTCATTGAGTTAGGAACTGCACAGGGGGACCTCTCCTTCCCATCCGAGGCAGCTGCTCTCACATCTTCTCAAGGAGCCTCAGTAGTGCACACCACACTGATCACAGTATCCGTCATGAAACTTACTCAAACCTCTTATCACCCAGAGGATTTTCAATTCCTCTAAATTTTAACTAAGGTCAGTTGGACACATGTAAGCAAGCCCAGCTTTCTCGTTTTTCCCAAGTTGAAGTCCTTGAAGTACTTTTTTTGGCAAATCAAGAAATAAATTGACATGTATTAATTTTGCTTAAATAGCCAGGCATCTCTCTGCCTTTGAAAAGGACCAGAACATTCTTGGTTTTCTGCAGTTCTAGTATACAGCTATTATGCATACATACATTATATGAATATATATAGAAATATGTATTTGTTGTTCCATTAAAACACACAATATTTTCCTAAAACTACTGCATTTTGTTGAAACCTCCTCCCAGAGAACTCATGTTTAAAATTTCTCTGACCTCAGCGACAGCGCTGTTAAACAAGTAATTAAAAAACCCTACTCTGAAAAGCAGACTTTGTACTGTCTACTCAAAAACTCACCAGAACTCTACTTTTGCAGTTTTCCCCTCTCAAATACATGCACGTGTAGACATCTGTTCTGTATTTTGATGGGACTATGACAACATCAATTATTTTTGCTCAAATACAAACATTGCATTCGGGAAAATACAGTTCATTGCCAAATTAATATTATGCTTCATTAAATGGGACAATTACTGGGGAAAAAGTGGAGTGGATGTTGAAGAAACCATTAAAAAGTTATCTAGGTAACACACAGCCTGAGAAACTCTATTTCTGTCAAAGAGATGTGAGGTACTGGACCCTGCCAGACCCCTGCCACATCCCAGTCCTCTTGGGTAACTTGCCAAAGAAACTGGAGTACTGCAGACAAGGTATGGGAGACCAAAGATATTTCAGAGGTGGGAAAGATAAGTCGGGGGTAGAGAGAAGTTGGGAGTGAAAGAAAAACCTAGAAGGAACAGCGAGTGGGTCAGAAAACAGGGCATTACAACCAGGTTTTTGTATGACAGTGCCAGCAAAATAAGCTACCTGTTTACTCAAGCTACATACTCTGCCTTAACACATGGTGCATATTGCCTTTAAATGGTACGTTTTGCAAACCAAGAGGAATTCACAGTTTTTAACAACTAAATTCATACCCTTCTGCCTACTACTCATTACTTTGCCCTGACACTGCCTATTTGCATAATACACTGCCACGCTTGTCCATGACAGCAACTTAGCCATCTTTTTTCACACAATCACAGAATGTTGGGGGTAGGAAGGGACCTCAAAAGATCATCTAGTCTAACCTCCCTGCCAAAGCACATCTTTCAAGCCTTAATGGCTTAAATGATTACAACTTCTACCTTCTAATATAGGCTAGGGATAAAGTCGCCAGAGTTGGGGGTAGGCTGGAGCTCAGGACAAAGGAAGGTGCACAACTTTTCCCGCGTAACTGCAGGGGAGCAGGAGGGAAAAGGCGATTCCTGGCCAGAAGCACACAGAAGTATTCGTCCTCACAAAAAACCTACGCACGCTGCTGCCAATCAGAATCAGACCTCGCGTCACTGTAGCAAACCCATTTAAAAGCCACTGGATATCAACGGATTATTAGCTCCATCTTTTGTGGACATAAAGCAATGTTTTTCCCTCCTCGCAGCTCCCTTCACCAGCTAATGCCTCAGTAGAAAGTTGCTGTGTGGGCACAGTTTTTTAATTAAAAGCCTTGTTATGCTCTGCACAATGCTTATTTTTAAAGCAGTGCATGAAATGAAAAAGGAATATCTCCCAGCACAATGTATTCCTAGGAGCCTCTGATAATTAGGACAGCCACTTCATTTCCACATTTTGGTTTCTACTGGGGTATGTGCCAATTAGGAAGGTTCTGTGACGTTCCTGCCTCCCGAACTTTCCCCCTCCCCTCTTAAAAATTCATGCAGCAAACGTGCAGCTCCATTTTTGCTATAGCAAACATTAAATATTAAAGTGTCCATGAAAAAGGATTATGTAAGCTATCCACCAGCAATAACCTCTGCCTTTTTAACCCACTGCTCTTGGTGCATTATACCTCCCAGATGACACAGATTCAGGACAACAACCTGACGGGAGCTCGGCCATGCAGCCCAGGCTGCGGAGATGATGACATCTTCAGCTGCACCTCCAGCATCAGCCCAGGGCACTGCTCAGGACATCACACCCAAGAGCCCCCGGGCAGCACAGGCAGAATATCTCCTTTGTTCCCACCAGCAACGGCCAGGCCACTCTCGATTTTGTGCAGCAGTTAAGATGCAGGAGGACTGTCTCAGCCTCCTGAGCCGTTCACACGCTTTGTACCCTTTTACCTTTCGCGGTGAACAAGTCCAGTGCCTTCAGTGTTACCTCACACTCGTGAGGACTTTGGTGTCCTACTTAAGCTGTGCTCTCTTCTCAACATGCCACTGTCTCACCTGTTCTCTCAGCCTTCTTGCACATGGAATCATTTGGGTTGGAAAAGACCTTCCATAACAGAGTCCAACCTTAAACCTAGCACAGCCAGGCCCACCACTAAACCATGTGCCTAAGCACCACATCTACCTGTCCTTCAAATACTTCCAGGGATGGTGACTTCACAGCTTCCCTGGGCAGCCCGTTCCAGTGTTTAACAACCCTTTCGGTGAATGTACTTTTCCTAATGTCCAGTTCTAACCCTCCTCTAGGGCAACTTGAGGCCATTTCATTTCATTCTATTCCTTGTTACTTGGGAGAAGTGATTGACCCCCACCTCACTACAACCTCCTTTCAGGTAGTTGCAGGGAGCAAGAAGGTCTCCCCTGAGCCTCCTGTTCTCAACAACCCCAGTTCCCTCAGCCGCTCCTTTTAAGACTTGCATACCCACAAATAGAGCAGCAGCTCACTTTCTGAAATCAAGCCTGGTTAAGCACTGTGCTTAAATATATGCTAATTTTAAGTAGCCCAACTGAAATCTAGTGTTTAAAAACAGGTAGAAGCTCAACTGACTTGATGAAAATTATAAAAAAGTGATTCTAGCTGTTAAGGTGAGCTTTTCTCTAAAAATTAATAAAACACAGAACCATCACTCCTCAGAACATGCCAGTTTTGACATTTGCTTTCATCTTTAATTAGGGAAAAAAATTCAAAATATCAGCATTTTCGACAGAATAAAACATTGAGAAAGCACTAGTTTCAGATGTTAAATATTTCCTTATTCCCCAGCTGAATGCGTTAGCATCTTGGACTAAATGGAGAAGTCTTAATTTAAACTGGTTTGACATTAAATTGAATTGGGTCTAAACTGGCCCCGAGGCCCTATACAAGGCCATAGAGCCTCCCAATGGCATCTCCTGACCTTATACTCCCCCAAAGGGCTGATCTTCTCTGCTGCATTACATCTCACTGCACTCAGCATACAGGGAGAACCAGCGGTCTAGGGGGAGGCAGTTCAGCCAAGAACCCGGGGCTCACCGGGGGAAGCAGGGTTAGCTTCTTTTTCCAAAAGGGATAACAGGGCTGTGGTTTGGTTTTGGTGGGTTTTTTTAATCAATTCCTGTACGCCTCCCTGAAAGGACATTTTAGAAAAATATACAACAAGACCAAGATTTCAGATGTGGCAAGCGCCATTCAAACCTTGAGCAATTATTTAAATTGTTAAACACAGCATAAATGAAAGAGACCTGTTACATTTTAAGTCCTCAGGTTGTTATAACTTTGCTTCAGATTTCAAATTTCTATTCCCTCCATACATATTTAAGACTATGATCAAGCTTTCCCTTAAGTTCTCTTGGATAAGATAAACATATCAACAGATTAAAGGGGCCCAGCGTCTCCAGCTCATCACTCGTCCTTGTGGCTCTTCTCCAAATTCTGCTTTCAAAACCTTTCCTGACTTGTGGGCACAAGAGGATGCAGCACAGAAAGGTGCAGTAGCCTTCCTTATGTCAGCAATGGATTTTCCTATTTACCATTACATTTGGAGACCTCAGTTATACATTTTTTTAATCCATTTTATGTGTCACATTGATTCTGTATAAAACCAGTGCCTCAATCGAAATGCTGGACAGCAGAAAGAGAAATGCCTCATAACAATCTTGCTGTATTAAATCAGTTGTATAACTTTTCTTAACCAGGCTTAAAATGTCATAAAGAAAAAAAGGAAAAAAGGTCAGCTTGATATGATTTTTTTTTCCTACAAGTCAACACTCACACGGACTATCCTTCCTTACACTAACTCTCCTTACAGATGTATTAATCACATCCCCGGCATTCCATCATTTCTGCTCTCAAAAAATAACAGGTAACAGACAAACAAGTAGCTGGGTTGCACCATTCACTCTTCTTAAATATGTATACAAGTTCCTTCTTCTAGTTCTCCTGAATGCCTCCAAGGCTCTGATATTTATTAAAACTGATGTTAGTGGCCCACAGACCACCTTTATAAGTCCATTAAAAACTAATAAATGCAAATCTCTGGATTTGTTGACTTCCTTAACATAAAAGTTTCTATTTTCTGTCCTCTGTCCAGTAACTTATAACCAATATGTCTATGAGACATACATAAGACAACAGACTTGGCTCAATGTTGAGGTCAAAATGTTTTCATCTGTGTAAACTAAAGTATTTTGCTCTAATTGTGCAGGTCAGACATCTCAGTATTCCTCCCCAATGACAAAATATTGAGAAAAATATGTTACAGATATTAAATTTTCTGGCAAATAAATTCAAATGGAAATTCCACATCTCTATTCCTAAATTGATGGTTCCATGCAGATAACCTAGGCAACCTTACTAATTTATTCTCTTATTTTACACCCCTGCCTTTTGTTATCTCTCATCTATATTTAATTTTTAAATGGTCTCTTGCAAGTTTGTGAGTGGAAAGAACAAGAATCTGTATGAGGTCTTTTAGCCATTACAAATCTTTTTTTACCCAGATGTCCTCCCTTGACCTTAATGTCATTCTTTTTTTACTTTTAAGATATATATATATATAGATAGATAGATATAGATATAGATATAGATATAAATACATTAAGAGAGTCATGTCTGGTGCCCTGCAGAAAGGATTAGCCTCCTGCTTTGGCCACGACCCAGTACGTAATAGTGAAAACTCTTTAGGATGTCTTTAGTCGAAGAGAAAAGCTCCCATTGTGCATTCCCATGGCTAAAAATAAAAATCGCTATCAAACACTAGAAGGTAGAATCAATACAAATTTTACTTTCTATCTATTCCTGCACTGCACAAAGATGCGGAGAGCCTGGAAAAAACAAAACAAGCTCTGTGTTCTGGGCTGGCCCAAGGGAAAGGAGCTTAGTCAAGGAGGAAGGTGAAAATACAGCAGATGTTCCAGTAACGTCTGGCTCTACCAGAACACCAGGAGCAAGTCAGAGACAGAGTAAGGGTCTGAGCTGTACAAACAATAATAAACCCAGTTGCAGTGGTTAATATTAAATGTGTTTTCCAGGAAGAATTTGCGGAAGTTCACTTGAAGAGGACATTCAGAGTGGTGGGCCATGGGCTTCCCTACGCAGGACAAGTCAGAAGGCAACTTACCTCCTTGTTGTTTTCCCGTGGCAAATCTTGAGGTCACAGTCAAAAACTCTGCCTCAGAATCTGCCCAGAGTCTTACCCAGGGCAACAGAGGAAAGACAAAAGCATGAGTGGAAACCAAAGCATTAGTTCAAGAGCATGAGCAGGGAGGTGATTCTTGTCCAAAGCTACAGCAAGGTATAACGGCTGGAGTAGTCTTTACCATACATATGATTTTTGTTCTCTTTCAGAAGACAGCCACATCAAGAAGGCCTATCCAGTCCTTTCACACATCTTCCCTAGACTATTCACCCCTGCACACCCAAAGAGCCGTGTGAAATTCAGCCTTTCCCTGGACTCTGTGTTACCAGTCACACACGGTTAAGTAGTGGTGTAAGTTTTCTGGACCAGAAGAGGACCAGATTCACCTCTTCACCCATCAAAGCCTCACTTTTTCCCTGCAGTAACATGGAAAGAGACTCCAAAAGCAAGAAGATAAATTTATCGTACCCCTTGAACTCCTTGGATGAAACCAGTGTGAAAAACACATGGCAGCGATACCTGTGCAATTCTTCTCATACTAATGTAGGTGGCCTTTGAACAACTCAAATCCCTACCAAGCTACTGCTGCATTAACTTTAGACCGATAGACGAGTGTTCACAGAGGGCTGCAGGCATTTAGGTAGTTGTTTTTTTTTTCTCTTTAACTTTTTAGTTACGTTAGTGCAAAAAAAAAGTGACTTCTGCAGCACCAACTCTGCCACTATGATCACCCTGCCAACAGTACCTGGAGAAGAAAGCCCAACTGTTGTACCTGCACAAACCAGTGCCTGCAGTGACTGTGCAGAGTATGCAGCTTTCATTACCAGCTGAATTCCCTTGCTTAAACTACAACTTTCTCTCACCTAACTCTTGACACCTAATTTTTCTATACTTTCAAAACCTTCTCTATATATCACATCGCTGTTTAGAGACCTCATCATTTGTTAAAAACAATGCCTTTAGGGGTATATTGGCAAAAGATTTGTGAAGAGGCAATCACTGTGTCTATTTTAGAAATCTTCAGAAAGCAGATAAAGTAAATCCAACATGTTTTGGGACTCACCATCGTTTGTGAATAAAAAAGGAAGCAAACTTTAAATTGAAGGGATCTCTTTGGTCTGCATTAAAAAAAAAAAAAAATCAAAGTGTAAAATCCCACAGTCTGATTCTGTAAGCACACACCAACCAGACTTGTGACAACTCGACCAGCCCTTCACAGAATGGCCTAGGCTGGAAGGGACCTTAGAGATCATTTAATCCAGCCTCCCTGTCATGGGCAGGGACGCCTCTCAACTAGATCAGGCAACACATCGGGACCGAACGGGGAACGAACCTGCGACCTGGGTGTTATCAGCACCACGCTCCAATCGACTGAGCTAACGGGCCCCCATTCACACAATTCGATTTCATTAAAATTTTTCAGTAGAGAGAAATTGGAAGGTTTATTATTGTCTGCATCTATGTTTAAGTTTTTACCACGACTAAAGTCTCTTTCCCTTAATCTTTCTGAATACAATGCAGACATTTTGGAAGGTGGAGGCGATTAGAATATGCCATCTAGAGACTTCATGAGCAACGCAAGATAAATAGGTTAGCTATTCCCTTTGGTGCACTGCTCATGTTAGCTCAAAAAAGGCAGGAAGGAAAAGCAGAAAAATAAAAGTGTTAAGAAGTGATCTGTAAAGTCCAATGATAGCAAAAGAAGGTATACAGATGTAGATCAATCAATAAGCAGCTATTCGTAGATCAATCAATAAGCAGCTATTCCTAATTGCTATGTGACAATTCACGGAAAAAACTCTATTGATTCGTCACCAGTAACTGATTTCTCTTTTCAGCATGAAACCGCCTTCTGTTTCAAGAGGTCTGTAACCAGCCACCTTGTCAGCTGTTAATTATTTTCTAGGGATAATTATCATCTCAATCAATAATTCAGCTTTGCTGCCCATCTATCAGGTGAGTAAAGGACTTTAACTCTGGGAAGTTCTCTTGGTACCTGACCACCCCAGCTATTCTGACGCACATCTAGGTATCGTCCATGCAACATAAGCAAAACAACAGGGCCTAAGGCCCATCCATGAGAAGGTGTGCAGAATCAGCCTCAGACGAGTCTCGGGACAACCACTTCCCATTCCGACTTGATTGCAGAGGTCTTCAAAAAAAGAGTAATTCAGCTGCCTTATTATCAGACATTTCTGTTCTACTAGTTGAATCCCTAAGCCTCAGGCAGGGAAAAAACAAACCCACTGGAATAGGAAAGCCAACCCAGAGGCCTTTTATTCTGCATTTCATTCGAAATAGGTATGACACTTTGTTAGTGGTTCCCCAACTACATTTCTCCAATGACTGGTCTGGAGTGGATGAGGCTGGCTTTAATTAACTCATAGTCTAATACATTTTTTTCTCTTAAAAACATGAGAAGAATCAGAGATGGTCCGTAAGTAATTGAGACTCTCCAGTCATCCATTTCCAGGAAGTTTCAGAACCAGTGCTACAGACTGTGAGCAATACTAAGTATGATTACAGCCTCCTGACTCTTGCTCCCAGATTCAGTGTACTGCTGGGAAGAAATCATTCCCTCCACAACACAGCCACATGTTGCTGCTGAACAGTAAATGCAGCAGCTGCAGTACCAGCACCTATCAGAAACACAGGTCTGCCTTTAACGACCAGTTTGCCTCACAAACAAATCTCAAACTGCTTCACTTTGTATCGCAAAGTGACTCTAATTTAATTTCGGCATATACAGTCCTTGCTGTTGACATACTTCCTGACATTGCTGTTGCTAGATGCTATCCCTTTTGACATTCCTTCCCTACAGAGGCCAGCAGACAGCTTCAGAGCAGCGTACTCTGTGGGTAAAATCCTCCACACACTTTAAGAGGCTTGTGCAACGGGAAGCAAATTCTGCAGGTTTACAGATGTGGTACGTGCATCACACACAGTACCCTAAACTCAGGACAAGAACCATTGCAAAGAGGCACGTAGCAAAAGAGAAGGTTCTGGTCAAAATGACAAAGCCTAAAATAAAAATGTCTCCATAAATCACCTTGTTGGATTCTACTGGAGTCAGAGACAAAATACACTTGTAAAACATTAACTGCTTTCACAGTTAAACTTATACCACAGGAGGTGTATGGAGCAGAGTAATTGATTGTGTTTTGTTAATAAGGAAGCCTCCTGGTAAAACTGCAAATTATTCTTTTCTGTTTAATAACAGCAAAGAGAGCATCACAGAAATACATGTTGTGTATGTGTCTATTGTAAGGTAGACAAGGAAGCCTGGCAGTTGCTCATTATTATTCCTCACGTTGCTTCTAATGAACAGATCTACGCTCTCACTTTTCATTGGCTTAATCAAGGATTCTCTATGATATGCAATTAATCTTTAATATGAAAGTGATTAGGGAGAAGAGAGAAAATGCAGTTGAACATCCTGACCACTGAGAACCAGATTAAGGAATTATTCAAAATCCATTTCCTTTATATTGCATTTTTCCATTTGCAAATCTCTTGATACCTGAAAGCTCAATGAAACAAGTTTATTTTTACAACCCCTGGAACAGATTCACAGTTTCCATTCAGATGGATATGTTGGTAGTTCTTCAATAGTGAGCTCACATTGCAATTTTAACACTCTGAGGCAAAGCAGCAGAAGAGAGCAAGACAGTTCACAGAAAGGTATTGGGTAAACATATTGAAATCTCAATACTGGCAAACCACACACATCAGTACTGTCATACCTGTGAATTCACCCTGCCTCGCTAAACCTTGCCTGGTTCACAGGCACATAAAAACATGGAAGATGACAGCTGGAGAATCTGCTTTTGATATGGACAGGAAACCAGCTAAGACTCTAGAGAAGGATGGATGGGCTTGACCACCACTGCACATCAAATTCAAGCTCGAGAATCACTGATTGGGTTTGGGAATCCTTAGGGGCAGGAAGGAGGCTGAAAGCTAAGAGGAATCACCCCAGAATGGGTTCTGTGGCTTGTCAGTACGGAAGGGTCTAAGTCCCCTGTGATGCCTGGGCAGGACACAAGATAAGCACCATGAAAGGGGGTTGAATAAGAATGTCTGAATTTCCACATCAACCTTCCTAAGTGTTTCGAGATGGCACCTCAGCTACAAAAAGGTCATCACAGCTATTGCTTCTTTTTGGATTTTTAATCAAAACTAGAAGGGTAGCGTAGGCTGGTTATACCGTTAACACTGCTGCAGTACTAATGCCCTTTTAATATGGATAGTGTTTGCATGCATCTGTTTCAGCAGAAACTTCAAAGGACTTAATTTTCAGAACATGGTGGCCCCTTAAGAACTAGCTTCTGAGGAGTTCAGGGAAACCAAGATCCTTAAAAAAATCATTAGTCTTTTGATGCCCCCAGCCTCAAACCATCACTCCAGAACCTGTCTCTACCCCTGGCAGCCCCTCAGCCTAAGGCTGCCTTCTATTTGCCACACCATCACCTATAGTAAGGCTAGTGCAGATTATCTGTATTTCTTTTAATCAAAAGATACCTTCAGTAGTTTTGAGTTCCCTCTTGCACTTAATCCTGCATGCTCACCTCTGTAATGCAGCCTAACATGTTTATTTAAAAAAGAAAACCAGAAAATAAAAAACCCCTCCCATCTTCCCACGAAAGCTCGCACCCAAGAGTATGTTGTACTGAGTTTGATGGGAATCCCTTTGAAGCAGCAGGAGGAATGCAGTAGCCTTGCACTTCCAAATAAGGGTCAATATAAATCTTAACTTACTTTTGCATTCTTTCCTCTGTTTTCTTTCAACCACTCCCAATGCAGCTGAGAAACAAACTCTACCAAAACACTGCCAGTAATATAAACACAATCACGCAGTCTTTCTCAAGCATGTGGAACTGCATCTTCCAGAGACAGGGGAGATGCGCACAGCTCAAATAACAGAGCAGACCACTGAACACATGGATTTATCCTTGCCCACACTGCCAAACCCTCTCAATAAAAAAACACAAAAAACAAACGTCCTCTGTCCCCCAATTCCACCTTGTATTTTCACATTTGGTTGCCGGTAGTAGGCTGACAAGTACATGGGGGAGTGAGGGGATAGGGGGGCAAGAGCAACTGCATTTTAGCTTCCTGACCAGACAATATGCTACACAAGCACAATGCAATAAGCCCATTGCCTGCAGTCTTTGCCTTGTACAATCTTGAAGTATGGATTATAATCAGTCTGTAAGTTAAAGCCCCTTCACACCGTGCAGTCCTTTCATATTTTCCCTCATGCCTTCCTGGTATCATTATCTTGAAAGAGAAGTAACCTTAACTGTTTCTCAGAGTATCAGCCTCTTGTAGTTCCCCTAATTCACAGTTTAGAAAAGCATCTCATGAGAAAGAGAAACACTAAGCACATGCTTAATCATCTTCCTGAATTCAGACCATCAAAGGAACTAGGCTTTATTACATTGCTTATTATACCCTTGTAGCTCAGATGCCTGTAGTTCTCCCATTCTCCCTTCTTCCAGGCACTAAACAGGGAGACAGAATGCAGCTATTCACAACACCTAGAGGAACTTAATTACCTCATCGACTTTGGCCCCTCTGTCAAATTCAAATAATCTGATCAATGGAGTTAAAAACTACGGGTGGAGAGGGAGAAGAGAGACAAAGAGACAACCGAAGGGAGGATTGTTATCATGTAAGCCTCATTTCCTTCAGAAACCAGGCTAAAGAAGTCTCTCGGGGCAAAAGACTTGTGACAGCAGTCACTTACCTACTCATGTGCAAGAATGCAGCTGGGTGGCACAGTAATTAAGGACTCGAGAATCTAGTTGGCTTTTTTTGTTTTGGTTTTTTTCCAATGGTATTCTTACCCTGAAGGAAAAGCTTTGAAAGGACAAATTGCAAGAAGTCATTATCTCACCCAAACTCTTTCCTTGTTTCCTCCGTCCCCCCATCTTTTTAATTTTAACCTTGATCAGAGCCTGCTCCAACAGCCGGGCTTCTCCTTTTGTTTGACACTGTAGTAAAGTTGTAGGGTTGTTTGTGAAATATGTTGCCATGGAAACTAATGTGTGCTGCCATGGAGATCATGTCAGATCCAGCCTCGCATCTTCACCACAGACTCAAGAAAAGAGGAAAAGAAGCTGAGGAGGAGGAATTCTTCCCTTGGAAAACCAAATGTTTTGAATTATTAGCAAATCTAACAAGCGAAGTGATAAAAAAACCTGGGGTCACTATTAAACCATCAACATTTACTAATAATTCACACAATGCTTTCTGAGATGTCACCTCTTTTAGCAATGTTCTCAGAAGCAGTGTAGTTAAGGGCTTCAGAGTGACGAACAACATATGTGAAAAATCTAAGACACATCTTTAGACTATCCAGATACCAAAAAAAAACCTTGCCCAACAATTTTTCCAAGTCAAATAATTTCAAAAAGAACACAAGGCATGAAAAAACTATTAACTGTAAAAGCTGCATAAAATGCATGTGGTTCAATAAGGTAAATGAAATAAACAATGATCCACGATGTACATATATGGTCAGATTAAGGCCTTGATTGAAAAGACTACTAAGGAAGCAAAGTTCAGTTCCAAAGAAAATAACTAAAAAAGTAATTTAAGCATCTCTTTAAAGTGAATGGTGGATACTGAAAACTTGCATCCATCTCCCTGTAATTTAAAATGCTGACATTTATTTTTCCTGCATCTTTTAAATGAAAAGAAGGAGAAGCTTTAACTAAAAGACACCATTAAATTACTTTAAAGACTTATGAGCTATCTTAAATCCTCCCAGTAGCCAAATCCTAAGCATTTATGCTCCCTGAACAAGATCTGATAGACACAAACCCTGCCTTAGTCCATTCAAATCAATTTTAAGTACAGTCTCTCTAATCAACGTGCACAGTCTTCTTGCTTCAAAATTAAAGATATGGCTAAATCTTTGCCAGATCAGGGACAAAGTTCATTGGTTCATAAAAGCTGAATCACTGATAATAAAAGCTCTGAATGAGGAAACATATGAGTGAGTGCTTAAAGACCCATCATGAAGAGCAACTCCTTCCTGAATTTATGTTAAATTTTGTCAAATAAAATCTCGATTATTTTCCATGTAATATATATTGCATCTCCTAATCACATCAATTCTCTGCTCTTGATGGTTCTGCACCCAGCACTGACAATCTGTGCCCCTTTATAACTCGCAACCGCGAAGATTTTTGTATTTTATAAATGCATTTGAGGGAAGATTAGAGATTTAAAATTCAGCCAGTTCACTTTCCGTGAAAGAAGTGGAAACAAACACTAAAAATACAAAGAAACATGTCTTCTCCCTCAAGCTGATAGACTTCAGAAGAAACCAAAAAAAAAGACAAAAAAACCGACAAAAAACTTTACATAAGGGATAATTTTGCAGATCCATCAGTTCAAAGGCTTTGTCAGTGAAAATCAGCAGAAATTCAAGTGCCTGGAACCCCTCCTGCTATAACCACACACATGCAGCAGAGACCATCCTCCGAAATCTGAAGAGGTCTGCATGTTTTCTTGCACACAGAGGGTATTCCCACATGCTTTTCACAAAACTAAATACTTCATCGAAACAAGCTGTGAGGCATGTAACGTTATTTGCAGGGTTCCGGCAAGAAACAAATGGAAACAAAACGAGGAAGAACAGTAAAGGCTTTCTACAACTATGCAGTGATAAAATAACTTTCAGTAAATAAAGTATATTTTAGATAAAAGTAAATTTTAGGATTCAGATTCATCCCACAAAAAAGCCTTTAAAAAGCTGGATTCATGTCCTTCAGTGCTCCTGCTCTTAGAAAACAGCTGGGATCTAACATCCGCCTTGATGGGGACAGGCTGAAGTCCTGCAAAACATCCATACTAAGAAGACTCAATTCACTGAGGTGCTACAACTTTAATTCTGTTTCTTTTTCACACATCTACTTTTTCCCTATAAACAGGTATATTTAGCAAACAAACCTGGAGACTTTTCATTCATATAGGTTTTTTCCCAAACACAGTTGGGGAAAGAGCAGATCATAAAACTACAGTAATTTCATTTTAACCATATCATGAATAAAATAAAGCTTATGCCTCATATGAGATCCCACTTTCTATCTCATTCATTTGGCTACACATGCATGAGGTATTTGGGAAAAAGTATTTGTTTATCTGCAGTAGCAGTGTTTTTTCTACCTGGGTGAAACACAGAAAATATTCCAGGTTACAGTACCAAATATTCTTCTAGTGGGCAACTGCTGCACAGATCATAGGATCAGCTGCCACGCTATGCACTTGAGCAGTTTATTAACTTTCTTCATCTTGCAACAGTCCACAGTGAAAAGAAAAAAAAAAATATTCTTTTGACATTGAATTTGTATAATCCTACTATTTAGAATTCAGTAGGGCTCAAGATTTACCAGACACTTCTCCGGAATATGGAGTTAAACCTAGAGTCTGCCCTACAGACTGCAAAGTCCTGACAAAGTGGAATAAGCCTGGACTATAATCCCTCTGGCAGGCACTTACGCTGATGAGAGATCCCAAGAGCTCTGAGAGGTCCAAATCCAAAAAGAGCATCAAGAGATTGGGGATGGGAAGTAACAAGAAACAGATTCATCAAGAACAAAACGACTTACACCAATTTAATTTCCTTCTGCAACAAAGTAACAGCTCTTGGGGGAAAAAAAGGCAAAAATACTTTATACCCTGACATTAAATAAGGATTTTGATACAGTCTCACGCAATATTAGCAAAAAGTTTGGAAACTATTACCTAGGTGAAGTTAATTCAGGCTGGAAGGAAAACTTGGAAAGCTGTATCCAGCCAGCAGTTATCACTGATTCTACATGAACATATAGCACGTAGCTGGGTGAATTCTGTGGGCTAATCCCACTCTGTCTTTACCCGATGACAGGAAAGAGCGAACTTATTAAATGCGTAGCCCAAATGGGACCGAGGAAGACCACAAATGTGAAGAACGGGCTTCTAGTTCAATATAACCATGACAAACCAGAGAAATCGGAAAAAAAACAGTAAAGAAGCACAAAGCTGCGCCCACAAGAAGAAATAATTGCGTAAATGTGGTAAGGAGAACTAGGCAATGGTGATGATCATCTGAACATGAGTCAAGAGAGTCAAGCTACTGCGCCCAAGACAAACAAGCAGGCTGGAACAGATACATGGGACGATGGCCCACGTAACACGTCGTTAGCTGTCCTTCCACTCTACTGAGCATCAGCAAGGCTTCAGCTGCAGTGCTCTGCCCTTGCCCAGGCATTGCATTTGAGGAAAAAGATGAGCCAACTGGAGCAAGTCCAGAGAAGAGCCACAGGAAAGTGAAAAACTCAGGAAAACGCAACCCATGGAGGTACATACATAATTTAAGCTGGTTAGCAAAAATGTGGGGAAGAAGAAGAGTGAGAGTGGGAAGAACAGCACCAACAAAGGACACAATGGGACTGACCAAAGGGAAAAAAATAAAAATAAACAGATGCTTATTTCTTAGAATTATCTTTTAAACCCAGAGAAGATGAAGCAGATTTGTAAAATCACTCTTACTTTGCCGTAAAAGAGTGGGAGAGGTACTGTATCTGTAAGTAAAATTCTTTTTCCTATTTCATAAAGGATGGCTTGGAAATTGTCAGTACTCCATTTTATTGCGTAGGTACTTTAAATATAACTTCTAACTGAAAGATAAATAAATAAAAGTCAGATAAAATGACTGCTTGTAATGAGAACCGCTTTCTGCAATTGAGGAATTACATGTAGCGACAAAATAATTGAATGTTGGGGTGTTGTTTTTTTTTTCAGCTGGCATTTTCTATTATTTGCATACTTTTAGTAAGATTTGCAAGAGATTGTGGGACACAAGATATGACAGTTGTTCTGATTTCTTGCCAAGTTCTCCTTCTATTTTCATCTACAATAAAGGACAAACAGGACAAAAGCAGTGACAGGTACCCTCCTCACCACATGAGGAGGGGGAAAAAATTGCATACATCAGTCAGCCATTCGTTTAATGCAAAAGAGATTATGGAAGCTGTAGTCACTCAGGAGCAAAGGGATAAGTGATGTTCTTGCTAGCCATTACACTAATGGTGAGAGCAAGGGAATGCCTCTGTAATTGCCAGAGAGCAGGCTGAGAGAGACCTCTGGGGATCCAGACAGCACACAGAGCACCACGGAAACTGCTCAGCCCTAGCGCAGGGATGACCTGCGTCTGACAAAATCACACGTGCTGTTAAAGACATCGGAGTCCTTCTTGCAGCCTTTATCTGTTAAATGTCATTCCCCTGTTTGTTCAAGACCTCGTGAGTGAAATATATTTCAAAAACATTACCCAGAGGAGTAAAGGATCAAGTGTCAGGTTCCCTACCCTCCCGCCTCCTCGGTTTATGTGCTTTTCCCGCAGCCTCCCAACCCACTCCTCAGCTGTGAGTCGGGACACAATCCTCACCTGCAGAGGCAAAACCAGAACCTGAACGCGCTCTCTCCCAGTGCACAGCTCTGAGCTTTACAAAACCTGGTCACACCGAGAGAAGCAGTGAGCTGCTTCTTTTTCATGCCTCTAGTAGACCTGGGGCAACACGAGCCCAAGAGAAACAGTTTTTGCTGTTCTTTTAATGTCTGCCATCACACGTAGGTCTGCACTCCTCGGCTGATCTTCTGCAAATCAGTTAACCGCCCTTGCACCGCTAGGGCTCAATCAGCACAAAAGTGCTTGTGGCAACATACACAAAAAATTAATAAGTCCATCGATTTAAAGCGACAGAAACCTGCCCAAAACTTATTGAACCTACCCACTCCGCTCCAGGTATAATTTCACTGTCTGCATGGCTATTGAATCTATCAGTACTCTTCAAGTGATGCCGTGCACCAGGCACCAGCTCTCCTTTAGGCAATGAAGGCTGGAAACAGTTGGTACCTCTGAGCTGAAGGCTAAAGTCCAGGCACAAGCAGACACCTGCACAAAGCCATGGGCCATGACCAGCCCCGATGCCCAGAACTTGCAAGCCATTTCACAGACTAGACATGCTCCCTGCAGGACTGAATTTAAAAGACAACCTTAATCAATCAGGTAATTAAACATCACTTTTAAGCCACTCTCTTGAGCATCGTATCTCACAGGCTTGGTACACTGAGTAAGCTCTTACTGATGGGCAGACACTGCTAGCATTCTCCGTCATCTGTTGGCTTTTTGGCAGTCCACAACAGGTCACTCATAATATAATTTCATTTTCTTAATTAAGTCTTCCCTGAGGTATCATCACAGGGTATTAATAAATAAAGGAATTGAAGGGAAGTATTTCAGAATAGTGACAGTCTCACCTTTCATGGGCTAGAAAGTTTCTCCCTTGATTAACCTTCAGAGAAGATGAGAGGATTTTTCTTTTTAAGTGAGTAACATTCATGTTTGTTAAATAACATATAAAAGGCCACACAACAAGACTTAGGAGACTATAAAGGAAAAAGTGAAGCATAGCCAAGCTTTAAAAAAAAAAAAGCAATAAAAAGAAAAGGTTGGGGTTTGCTAACTTTACAGAGCAGAGTTCATTTGCAAAAGAGAAGGAAAGATGCCCAAATCTAACTGCCTTCTAGTAAGGGTAATACTTTTGTGATTTTAATAAAAAAACCAATGTTTTCCTAATGTACGTAGTACCTGCAGTCACAGGGTCAAGATAAAAAAAAATCTCATCTCTCCTTTCCAGAAATAAATCTCCAACAAGCATATACTAAAAATCTTCAAATCATGAACCTGTAAGCACCCTGATCTCATAAGAGAAAGTCTCCAATCCACAAGCGTTGAAAATTCCTACACTGGCAGGGAGTCCAATTCCTGCTTTTCCAACACTTACGGACAGAAATATTGGCTGGATATGCAGTTACCCTCTGTACTTTCCAAAAAGCACATTGCTCTACATAGCTATGTGCTGGTGACTATGAATCAACCACTACTGCTTCTGACACCTTGGGAACGATGTTAGCAACATACACTTCAAGCAAATGCTAATACAAACCACCACAGAATATACTGGCCAGTAATGCCAGCCCTGTACCGCCACAGACAACCTTGCAGTAGATATAAGCCGAGACTTACATCATCCAGTTTTAACTGTTTTGCTGAAGTCTGAGTTAAGCCTCTCTCTTGAGAAAGCAGCATCCCTACAGAAAAGATCAGCTTACGCTAAAATACAGAACGGTTCATCCCAAGCCCCTCTCTCCGATAGAGAGGGCCCACTGGCACAAGAGAGCTCAGCTCTAGGCAGCTGGAGTAAGGTGAGATACATGACATACAACAGGGGCAGGAAGGTCCTCAGAACATCCACCAGAAAGGCCAGGACCACTCAGCAGACTGAAAGCCATTACAAACCTAATAAGCAACTTGTGCTTGAAAATTCCAAGCCAAACTCATTGAGGTCTTCTGCATCACCTACTAATAATGTAAACTAAAAAACGTCCAAAACATCAGAAACAATTCTGTTGCCAGGCAACATTTTGAGAAATGCAAGGTATAGCACTGAGCTGCAAATCATCCAGTTGGTGTCTACACCAAAAACCTGATAATCTTGTATAGACAAGACAAATGCATAACAGCAGTTTACAGATATCATTGCAATAGCCATTTTGGAACAGTAAATATTTGGGAAGGATCTGAAGGAAGAACATAATAAACTGGACACCTCAGCTCAAGGAAGACATGGGAACTGCTTGAGAGAGTCCAGCGCAGAGCCACAAAGAGGATGGAGTGGAACATCTCCCTGATGAGGAAAGGCTGAAGGAGCTGGGGCTCTTTAGCCTGGAGAAGAGGAGGCTGAGGGGTGACCTCATAAATGTTTATAAATATGTCAAGGGGGAGAGTCAGGACAGAGCCAGGCTCTTTTCAGCGATGTCCAATGACAGGGCAAGGAGCAATGGGTACAAGCTGGAACATAGGAGGTTAGAAAAAACTTTTTCACTGTTAGGGTGACAGAGCACTGGAACATGTTGCCCAGGGAGGTTGTGGAGTCTCCTTCTCTGGAGACATTCAAAACCCATCTGGACACAATCCTGTGTGACTTACTCTAGGTGATCCTGCTCTGGAAAGGAGGTTGGACTAGATGATCTTTCGAGGTCCCTTCCAACGCCTGACATTCTGTGATACTCAGTCTCTTACCACTGGCTCAATGAGTAAAGAAATTAGCATGAATAGAAGTGCCCTTTGTTCAGAAACAAAGTACTTTGGTCATGTTCATCATCTAGCAAAAGAAGGGACAGAAGGCATGAGAATGTATATTTAAGAATCAGCAGTATCCAGGAGATCCATGGAGATAGAAATAAGATAAAGAGACAACAAATCAACCTGAGATTCGAATAAAACGGAACAGAGGAGGAAAAGGCCCTCGCAGTAAAATTTTAACTTGCAGAAGGCTGATGAGATGAAGACTACAATAGAAAATTATAAAAATGGCTAAGTCATGGGAAAACATTTTTGACTATAGAGATGAACAGAAAATTACATTCAACAATAACATGAGAACAGAGTGGAATTGGGTCTAATTAAAAAAAAAATAATCAAAGACTAAGTCCATTACCAAAATGTGTGGCAAGAGAAGAAAAAGGAGAGGAGGGTGTCACATACAAGAAACTGTGCCGGATCCAGATGCGAAAGTGCTGAAACAAGACTGCCTAGGATGCACAGAGCTACAAGAGATGCAAAACTGCACATGAGGGGTTGGAGTTAGAAGAAAATTAGTTTAGGAGTTAATACAAAAGAAGAATCTGAAAAATAGCAGTGTATAGTCTAACAGTACAAATCAGGAGAAGAAAGGCATGCAGGCGTCCAAAGATGAAGGCAGGAGAGAAGATTAAGAGACAATTCAGGGAAGGATAAAAGACAACCATGTCAAGAAGACTGAGGTTCACATGAGATCGGAGGATCATTCATCTTCTCTTCCAATACAAGAAGGGGAGCATCAAGAGAAGGCACTAGGAGTCAGGCTCACAACATACTAAAGGAGGCGATTCTTAATGCAATGGGTAGCTGAGCTTTGAAATTAATTTTCAGATTACAATAAAAGCATAGCTAGGTTCAAAGGAAAGCAGGGGAGATTTCATGGAGCAGGTCTCTATTGAAGGGTACTAAATCCGTAGAAACACAACTAATTCAGAAATTTCCTGAGTAGAAACTGGTTGAAGTGGAGGGTAAAGAAATAATTTAAAAAAAATGGGTTTCTCTGAGCAGACAAAAATCCATGGTGTCAAACACCATCTCTGTTGCTTTGATTTCTTGGTAAATCTACACCAAAGATTTTTTACCCTGAGGTCTTCCCATCTGTTTGCATTCCACACAGGTGACTACTGTCACAAACACTTTAAGCCAGCATAAACTGACACTTCCACAAGGAGAAATATCTTGCCTTCCTCCCACTCCTCATTCCCAGCCTTTGATAGGTGTTTGCTTGCACTGCCATAAGCCTTCCTGGAACAATTAAGTAGACCTCATCTGGGTTAAAACCACCTGGCATAAGACAACGGGTTATTTCTACCCAAGCAGCCACGTGTCCCAATCCAAGGAAATAACTAACATGCAGGAGAAGAGCGGCCAGAAAAGCAGAAGGATGCACTGGGATTATTTAGCCTGGAGAAGAAAAGGCTCAGGGGGAATCTTACCACTGCACATAAATAGCTGGCAGGATGGAGTGAGGCAGACTGAGCAAGGCTCTTCTCAGTGGTTAGCACTGACAGGACCAGAGGCACGCAATGGGCACACAGACTGAAATACAGAAAATTCCCTTTATCTAAAAAAAACAGGTTTTTTTTTTAAACTGTGAGGCCTGAAGAACTCAGGTTACACAGAAAACTGAATGGCAGATAGGACAGGGCATTTCTACAAGGGAGCTCGTCCCTCCTAGAAGAGCATTTTAAGTCTGAAGATTTAGGGTCCACAAAGTGAAAAAGACTAAGCATTCCTGGCAGAGCGTGGCAAGAATCTCTGAAAGATTCCCATTTTCAGCCATGGACAGCAGGACACCTTAAAGGAAAAGGGAACGAACTTGTCAAAATATCATTGTTTTTCATATATAGCTGGCTATCTGCACTCAGCCTATGAAAACATTAAGCACAGTGATAAAGATTCTGCCATTTCTCTTTTGCCTCACCCATGGGCAGACAAGAAGTTGAGAACTCCAAGTTTTGTCCAGATGATAGAGCACTTCAAAACTAGTTCTGTCTCCATCTGTGTGCATACCTGGAGCCTGGGAACAAGTGACACAGCAGGGACACCCTCCAGTCTGTCATCCAGTAGAAGAGGTACAGGGCCAGGGGAAGACCAAAAGGTGCCCATATACACAGGATGCAAGGCAAGTGCTGCCCAACAGGCACAAGAAATTGGTGAACTAAACAGAATAAGAAATAGTCTTAGGAAAATAATAAAAGAAAAACCAGACATTAATCTTCTCTTTCTTCATCTTACTTAGGAGATGACAAAGCTGCTGTGTTATTGCTGTGCAGTGTGTTCTGAACAAACCCTTCAGTTGTCAAACAAATGCGCTGTTGAGTGTTTGCGCTAAGAAAAATGCATTTTCCACATTCATGTTTCAACAGACTGAGCAGCTGGAGAATGGACTTCAACACGTCAGAGTAACCCACAGGGCAAAGGGTGAAAAAAGGTCTCTGCAAGACCAAGATAAATCATCACAAACGGAGAGGAAGAAAAAGCTGTTGAAATGGTAAGACTTGAATTGAAGCCATCGTTCTTCTGTTCATCACACTGACACCTGGTTTGACAACCACAAGAGAAGTGAAGTCAAAAGGACATTTCTTTCCTTGATGAAGACCACTTTTGAACCATCTGCTGTGGAGAGTTTGCCTTTGCTGTACTCTAGGTAAGACAAGCCAGTTGTGTCAAAACACAGGCCTTTTTGCAAACTAAAATAAGAAGTTCGTAATGCTACCAAAACCAGAAGGGCCTGAACAACAGAACAACACTTGGTTTGCACCAGCTCAAACTGGGAGCCCACACATCTCACAGGACTGCTACTGAGAGAATAGACATATTAGCTACAATAGCTATAAAAAAAGGTGTTTGTGAGGTAGAAGGAAGTAGAGACGAGAGGGGGAAAAAATTGCTCCCAGCAGTGCCAGGAGTAAAAAAACCCAATAAATAAAATATTAAAACCTTGGTAAAATAACATTAGTGTCTAAAATTGAAAAAAATTAATTAAGGGAGTGTGGACCCCATTCCAGGAGATCTTGTCAAGCCAAAAACTAAACATGTATCTGTGAGGGTTCACTCACTGATGTGGTTTTGTTTTCCAGTGCTACAAAACTGCAAGCTGAAAAATCTGTGTGGTCTCTGTCCCCTAGAAATACAAAGCAAATCTTTCCAAAGTTATTTTAAGAGCTTGCAGGCCAAACGCACCCCTAGTGCAAGATCAGTGATTTAAATGAACTTAGCATAGCAATGAGATCAGCCCCGGGCTTCCACGAAGTAAATACAATCGTACAACACTTTAATGATGATGTGCACTGGAGACAGTAGATAGTTTTTAAGAAACAGCTGTATGAAGCAGAGTAGGTCAAGTCTCATTTTCTGCACTGTGGGAAATTGAAGTATTTTGAAGTCTTCCTTTCAGCCGAAGCATAACAACAACAAACACCACCTTGCCACACCTCCATCTCTGATCTCTCCCAACTGGATCTGATCATTAAACAAGGCTGCAGGGCTCCAGGTCCTCTGAACGGCTGCCAGCTGCAGTACAAACACATTCTCATGAGGAACATTTTCATTCTGTTTAAAACAGCATTTTTTTTGACAGAAAACTGTTCCACTGGCAAATTTGCATGCAGCTCCACACTTCATATGCCTCCCTTCCTCCCACACATGCATGCAGCAGAACTACTTTGGGAAGATCACCATGCTGCATGGTTGCAGTGCATCAGGCTGCTCCTGCCAGGTCGCTTGTCTTTGCTGGGAGTGAGAGATGCCAAGGAAAGGAGTCATTGAAATGAGGGTGATTCAATGTCTGCACATAAATGACATATGTATTCCAAAAAAATATATGCAAGGAAAAACATTATTTATTTTTTTAAGAGAAAGGCTTGGTAGCCCCAGGGTGGCTCACACAGCAACAAATTCGGCTCTCTACTCAAGCACCGAGCTACTTGAAAACAAACATCATAATTATACTGCCACACAATCTCAGTCAACGACTAAAGAAGTGCATGTGATTTGCAGTGAGTCTCTAGTTTTCGGCGAATGATCCACCGGTGCTGCACAGGTGTGAGTTGTGTTTGTGTCTCCGGCTCTTCTTGTGACTCAGCACTCAGCAGGGCTGCCAGTGGCTGCTCCGAGCTCCTGAACCACACCTGAAGCTGGACTGAGAAGACAAGCCTGGCAGGATGGCACTGCAGGGACACAGCGCGCATGGCAAGAGGAGGAACACAGCACTCCAGTAGTGGTCTCTCAGAAAGTCTCCTCAGTGCTAACCCTCTCTGACCTAAAATGGGATATTGTTAGTTTTGTTCACCTCCAAAGCAATTACACAAAAATAATTCTTTACTAGACAGAAGACCTGCTACCTCCAGTGGATGCAGAATTACCCTGCTGACTCAAGTACAAGTTTTTTACCCCCTGCTTCCTTTAAAAACAAGGGGAAGACACAAAACTGAAAGGTCTGAGAGGGAGCTATTTTTTCTTGATCCATTTATCATGAACTGCAATGTTAATTATGTTCCTCTGATAAGAAATCCTCAATTTGCATGAAGTCCAGTTGAGGTCTCTATGGCCACAAAGTCTCCCTCCAGCCCTACCACCTATCAGAGACCATGAACACAGGGTCAAGGGAAGCAGCTACGGAATGACAATGGTTTTGTCTGAGTGGTGCAGCTGGAAACTATTTTTCAGCAATCTCTCGCCTCTCTTCTCACTCGTAAACTCAGAGATGAGCCAAATAACTTTCTCAGCTCTGATCCTAGGTCCTCTGAGGCTTGAAGAACTGGTTACCACACAATCTGTTGCTTATCAAAGCTCTGACTGAATTATACTGGTATCCTATTACATGGGAATTTGTATCTGAAAGCTTTCATATTCACCATTGGCTACCAGGACTCAGCTCAGAAGACTACTGCATAGAACAAACCAAATGAACATGTGGACTCCCACTGGACGCATCACTGAGGCATGAATAAAAATAGTTCAGAAGACTAGGGCTGTACATAGATATTCTGGGCCAGATCAAAAGAATGGCACTTATGCAGAATTTAGGCACCGAAGTTGAAAGTGGTACTCACTGCTACTGAGCCCTGCTTTCAACATAACAGGATTCAGGGATCTAATGTTCTACTCCTGTGCATCCTAGAAATACCAGTCTTGACACCCCATTTGCTATTCTGCATATAAAATACAGGAATCAGCCCTTGGCAAAGGAACCCAGCAGCTCCCCCTCTAACCATTAAATCAGAGTTATGCTCCCTTTTGCTCTCCGGCTCAATGAATCTTCAAATCTTCTACGTAGAATATAACGACTTTGGCCAGATGGGTATAAAACATGTCCCATACTCACACACACTGAGAGGAGCTGCCTGCCTGTTAGGGCACTTTCCTAGAAAGTCATAGATCTAGGTCTGATCCAAATCAGGTGCAAGAGGAACAATAATGTCCCTTCCTGGAGAGGGCAGCTCCTTCCTGAGCCCAACTCAGCACACTGGTTTTGAAGTATCTGCTTCTGACGCTCCCTTCAGGCCCTGCTAAGCAGCTTTTTTCCTAACCCAGGGCACGAGCGCATGGAGGGGGCAGAGATGCAGCGAGCTGCTTTTGCCTGCATCACACTGGAAATAAAAGCCCTGGGGAGAGCAGAGCACGAACCCCGTTGCTGCCTGCACATAAACCAGTCCCACACAACCAACTCAAGCTTATCTGTCATGCCTCTTTTTTTGATGCACTGCTCACAAAACATGGCTACAGTGTCCTGGATATAAGCTAGTAAGCTAACAGCGTGCCATGTAGACTTAGCAGCTTAGATCTTCATTTACTTAAGGCCTTCTTATCACTTTTCATTTCAGCGTGTGGGTGTCCCCCACTCGTGGTTCCACAGGGATTATTTGGATTAGCAATATTGCATTTACATTCCTTGTGGTCCAGGTAGCTGAAGGAGATGAACTGGGTTTTCCAGTGAGTTATCAGAAGGCCATCAAGTAGATTGATCTCCTGTCCATCTTGCAGAGCTATTATGGGGAGGTCACAAGTCAAACACATTATTCCTGATGACCCTTTCTGAACTACTAGATGATACAGTGTTAAATCAGTAGATTCCCCTCAAATATCCTATTCCACATGTTCCCCCTGCTGAGCTAGCCTGACAGCCTATCTCAGGCAAACCCTGAGCCTCTGACCACCACTAACCTACCAGCTTTCCTAAGGTGCACTGTTGTTCTGAAGTCAGCGGGACCCCCTGAGCAAATAACATCATGCGTGCACACACAGAGCTGGCAGAATTAGGTTGGGAAAAATAGGTCAAAACAGGCATATATTTAACTTGGAGTCCAAACAGCAGAGTCCTATTTTACCAAAAAATAATTGATAAACACATGCACAAAATCTACATTTGATAACCAGTAGAAAGTCATTCTGATATAAACTAGACAATCAAGGTATTTTACAGAAGCAAACACTCTGCCAGAAACAACTTCCCACTCAAGTGGAAGTTTAAATATACCACCTCTCCCTCAGTACCTTATACACATCCTTTTTCCATAATCAAGCAACTTCTACCTGTACGATATTCTGGGAACTCGTTTCTTACTTGTTTTCAAGCAGAACCTTAGACATTTGGGCTCTTTTTTTTTTTTTTTTTAAACATGGTGCAAGGTTGAGACATGCCTGCAAGGAGCCTGGCCTTTTGCAGGTAGGTCCAGGCAAACACACAAGGAAAGAAGAGAGGGCATGAGGGCACTCTGGTCCTTTCTAGAACTTCTGCAGCAACTTCCCTGGGCTCGTGATGACCTTCCAAGCGGGACCAGATAATACAGCTGACGCCGATAAGATGCCTGTAAGTTACCATGTGGTTCCAACAAGCAAATCAAGCAGCAGACCCTTAGATCAGATTTCTGTAAGACACTGCTACTTCCTCTACAATTGACCTGTTGCCAAACCTCAGCATCACAGCTGGCAACTGAATGCACAGAAGCACCCAGAACACTTTCCCACACCTTGCTACAATTTTGCTGCATTTCCTGCAGCACCATCGCTTGTTATTCTGCTCCCATGTCCCAGACTTTTTCATTCCCTCCCCAGAAACAGTAAAATCTAACACTAGGTTTGTAAACTGCACTAAGCACTTCAGGATAAGCAGCTACCCTCCCTGCACCTGCTTTACGCACAGTTGAGCGCAAAAGACACAGATACTTAAGGATTCAGACGCTTACAATTAGGTGATACATGTTTTTAATTAGAAATGCCCTAATACATTTGCTCAAATACAGACACTAAGGTCTAAGTTATTAACCCATGTTTTAATTGTCTGAGACATGGGATTGCATGGCCTTGGAGGAGCTGTCTGTGCAGGAAAGTGCACTGGAAAGAATAATAGTGCTTGCAGTCACCTGCTTCTTGGTGCCTGGAAAGGTTGTAGGGGGAGAGGAGGCTACCAAAGAGAAAGTAAACTCATGTGCAGATAGGGAGAGCCTTTGAAAATCTGCAAAGAAGATACTTTCAGAGCGACATCTCTCAGAGGCATGAAGGAGTAACACAAAGTCAAATTTCAAGAGCAGGTAATGCTTCTGCACCAGCATGCAGCTTCTTCTGCCTTTAGTCAGGTGTCAAATCTTATTCTTTAACTAGGGCTTTGCCCATAAAAAAAAAATGGGTAATTTCGCACACAAAGCAAAATCCTTAAGGAATGTTAAGAGGTAAAAAACCAAAAAGAATCATGAAACCTAACTCTCACAAGCCACCAAAGTGATGGATCCTGGAAAGGAGTTCGACCACAGGACCAGCCACTTCTATGCTGGAATCCTTTTCTAGCCTAAGAAGAGAATATACAGTTCAACTCATTAGCTTTTAACACCTGGTCTGGGTAGTGACTCCTGTGGTTGTTTCTGCTTTGGCCTGCTGTTAGAGTAATGAGAAAGAAATGTCAGTGCTTCATGCTGGCACAGAAACAGCCAGTTTCCCTAAAATACTCAGCTCTGTTTAAAAAAAAAATTAAATTAAAAAAAACCAAAACCACAAAAAAACACAAGAGGACAAATGGCACTGCCTTCATCAAGCAAAGTTCCAAATAACTTTAGGAGGCGCTTTGCTCATTTTTAGACCAAATGGTTTGACTCGATAATACTTTATCTCAGCATTGGGTCTCTACAGTGACTCAGGATATGTATGGAGTACATCTGAATCATAGAACTGACCACACATTGACTACCATTTAAAAGTGTGGTGCAGTCAAAATAAGCAACTTAAAAGTTCATGAAAAATCTCACTCCTCATCTCTATGCAGATTCCATGGGCCTGTAACCACAGCAGCAGGCAATCTAATGGCTAATGAGCCTTTCGTGAATCTTGAACAGCATCAGCTTGGAAACGCATGTTCTGACTCTAAGATTAAACATTTCACCTACTTTTCCTCCATTTTTCATGTTAAGCATGTAGGAACTAAACCTTGCTATTTAAATGAAGATGCTGCTTCAGAGAGTAATCTGTTGTTATACTTGTCTTCTCCAGGCAACCACTCAGTCACACACACAAAGTACCGTATCAAACAAAAAGTATATACATTTTCATATTAAAAATCTTAAGGCCTCTCCCATAGCTTTCTATTTTTTCCACACATCATTAAAGGCACTTGACAAATAATCCAACACTTGAAGGGTGTTCTGCATTAGAATGTGAATTCTACGTTTACATTCTCCTGAGGCTGCAAGAAGATGTTGGCACAAGACAGAATCTCCTATTTTAACAACACTATCAGTCTTGACAGGACCCAGATTTGAAAGGAAAGCACTTCCCTGCCCAAGGACCTACCTGGGACATCAGATGATCCCATCCATGCCACTACTTTGTCAAGCACTTTGTCAAGCACTTGTAAGTGTGCCCAGAGAGGCCCAGGCAAGCAGCCTCACAAACATTTATTGTGTCCAGCTGGAAGGGGGGCTGCAGTTCAAATGGCTCAGGAGGTGCCTTCCAACAGGAATCCAGCTCACAAAGCTGGATTATCCCCAACTTCACTGCTTCTTACCCAGCTTAGCAAAGTCTGCTCAACGTACGATGTATATTCTGCAGAGAGACAGACTTTTGCAGGATAAGTTGTTTCAGGGAGGAAGAGGAGTCACAGCAACACCTGAGGTCTAGAGAACAGCTCCTTGACCCACCTGCTCTGTACAGCCAGCATTCAGGCGTTTCACCAGCCTACAGTAAAGAACAACTTGTTTGACCATCTCATCAAGCATTCCCTCTCTCCTGCTCTCCTCTCCCACTTGGAAAATGCAGACAATTTTCTGCTTCTACCTCCTCTCCTTACACAGGTTTAGAAGAGGTATCCATCACTCTTCCCCTCTGCAAAAAGTATGCAGTAGGTAGTACAACATCTGATCTTCCCAAGCTTGCAGGATGCCATCCTGAATTTACATGGAGATGTGTGAAAGCACTTTGATGACAGCGGCAGAACAGCTTGCTCCTCCTTTCTCTAAAACAATAGGTCTGCTTAACCACACACTTCCGGACCTGAGAAACCTGATTTGGTAATTGAAGGTGCACATGGCACACATTTTCCTGTGGTATGGAAAATTTAATTATACCACATGACAGATTTCAGCCCTGGTGTTCAAGAGATCATTAACAAAACTACTTTAAAAGGTGCTAATAGAAACAAATGCCTTTAACATCACAGACTTCCCAGATGACGCCTGCTATGGAGATGGATGACAAATCACTCTGTCAGTCATCTTTAAATTCCATATTGACTACATTGAAGCAATTACCCATTTATTTTTAGAGCATGTTCCATTTTAAACACAAGTGATTCAGTCCAAGAGATATTCTATACTGCATCACTATTTCATGGGTTAACAACTCTCAAATTTAAATGAATTTTCATTCTGGGACAAACATTTGTGCTTTTTTTGCTGGGTTTTTTTCCCTTTTACCTCTAGACATTGGTTGGGAATTTTAATTCAGGCTTCAAACCAAACAAACGTTGGTGTTCTTCAAGCTTCTGCAGGGAAATGTAAAAATATCTGGCAAGTGTGAAAGAGCGAGCCTGTTTTGCTAAATGCATAAAATGAAACCTCACCGAAGGTCTCAATAATAGCCTTCCTGACTGCTGTGCACACGCTCTCTCCCACAGACCTTCTGCTCTGCAGCAAGGGAACGCTGCCTGCGCCGCCACGTCCTCAAAGAACTCAAATACAATGGAGCTCAGCGATTCCCTGGGGAGCACGGTGCTGATCATTTATTTTGATATTTTAAACACGAGCACCAGGGCTTCCCCCTTTTTTAAGGTCTAAAAGGAACAGCTTGCCGCCTTACTCCCTCACCAGCCCCCAAGCCATCTCAAGGATTATCGGTATTGTAGGCAATGTTCTGGACAAAAGGATGAGGGGCTGGGATCAAGCTTTGGCTGCTCCTGACTCACAGAAACAGAGGGTGAGATGATGACGTTGAGAGTTGGGAAAGGAGAGACCTGAGGTTGCTGCTGCCTGCTGCCACAGGAGTGAGAGGACAAACAGGAGCTGCAACAGGTTCTGCAGCAGGGGAACCCTGCTCAGGCTCAGTGGCTGCCCTGCTTCAACCCAACTCCTCCCTCTTTCCCAAAACAAAAGC
The DNA here is from genome assembly GCF_000703405.1 of Apaloderma vittatum. Lineage (NCBI taxonomy): Eukaryota > Metazoa > Chordata > Aves > Trogoniformes > Trogonidae > Apaloderma > Apaloderma vittatum. Next base: position 3,524 of record NW_009695757.1, on the reverse strand, counting down.
AGGCTGTAGGGATACAGCTAGCCTCTTGCCTCCAGCAGTCTGCTGCCCATGACAACAGTCTGTTTTGCCTGTAGCTTGGACCAGTCTTACCAGTCTGTATTCTGGTGAACCCACAAAGACCTGAGCTGAGGACACTGTCTTGCCAAGAGCCAGTCCCAGCACCTCCTCGGAGCCCTGCCTGAAGAAGCTAAACCTCCTACTTGAGAGCTGACAATAGGATACCCTTGCCCTGGCATAGCTGATCAAAAAAAGTCCAAGACCGACTCACAAGCCCATTATACAGCTGCCTAGCCACCATTCATTAACTGTAACAAAAATGACCCTGGGCTCCCTACATCAAAGAACCTTGCCATTTCTTCTTCATTAATTCTGAGCATCTTGCTGGCCTCAAATCACAGCTGGAAAACATCAACTGGAGTAGGTGGCATCTCAGCCTGCCCTTTGCTACTGGTTGTACTTCTATTTTTCCTTGGTTGCACGCCTCCCATCCTCTTAAAATTATCTGTAGAAAGCAAAATATTGCTGTGTATTAGGACAAATGCGTTAAGTATGTAATATCTAGTCTGTTTTAGACTTTAGTAGAAGTAAAGTTTGTGATATCTAAGGCCAACAGAAATGTCTTTCTGAGGAATTAAACCAAGCCCCTGCAGTGTTTGCCACTCAGCCATTTCAGAATCACAACAGCACATTAAATGTTACAAGAAAAATGGGTAAAAAAAGCGCCTTAAACAGAAGCAAAACTGACTCATCTCCTTATTGCCAAAACCGAGAAAGCCACTAAGCGTAAACAAACAACAGACATCCTGAAGAAAAGGGGGTGTTGCAATTCCTTTTCATGCTAATTGGCAGATACACAAACTGGTGAGCAGGACCATCCTCCAGCTACTCCCACGAGCCCATCTGAGGGAAACGTCAACGCTACAGCAACAATCCCAGCAACACAGGTGCTACCAGAGGCCGGGGAGCATCCAAGGTGCTTGTGACTCCCAGTGCTCTGACGATTTCTGGTTATAAATGCTGGAAACCTGGGACACCTGCAGGAACCATCCACTTGTGGAAGCCACACATATATCTGGATACCCAAAGAAACTGGTTTGGGTAGAATTCACAAACACATACTTTGGCTTAGGCTGGCAAACATCCCTTCCACAGAACAGGAGGGAGAGTGAGCCAGAGCACTTGCATAAGTCTTGAGCTCTACTCCCTAACTAGAGGGGTCCACAAAGACCACAACTTGTGCCTGCTGAAGCTAGACCTTGTCGGTACCCGTAAGTTTGGAGAAAACTAAGTAAGACTCAGGACCAGAGAGGTGCTTGGAAAGAAAAAGAAAGTCATTGCTGAGGACAAGTTACGTTCTCCAGCAAAGTCATCACAGTCTGAAACACTTTGAAGTAACTGCTTTTATAATTAATAAAAGGTCTTTTTTTTGAACTTTACAACATGCTTAACTGGTAGGGGAATGGGGAGGTTGTGTTGAGGGATTTTTTTTTTTTTAAAGCAGCTTTCTGAGTTTAAACCACAGGAGCAACCTTAATGCCTGCATCACCAAGACAGATTTCCAACAACTTTAAAAAATAGGTAACTCAATCCGCTTGTTAGAACAGCTCCTGGCCTGCCTGACTATTCAACACCACTCTCACAACTTGAATCCTTCCCCCTATGCCACAATTACATCTTTTGCAGTATTTCAAAAAGCAGCTAAAAAGCTAAATTTGTTCAAGTAATTGCATTATTTGTAAGAAGACCATTCAACAGGAGACAAAGACTTGCTGATCTTAAAGATCTTTTCCAACTAAAACAATTCTGCGATTCTGCAAGGAGAAGGATTCACCACCTTGAGTGAATGCTATTTCACGTCAGACATAGCACGTGCAAAACTCCATGAAGCTTCACAGGGATTATCTCATGATCGTAAAGAATGCTCAATCACATGCCATGTACGTGAAACACAGCGCCACAGAAAGATGCACTTCAGAAACAACTCTCAGCCAGTTATTTATTGGAATACAATAAATACCACGTTGCTTATTAGAACATATTGAAAATATTGAGCATATGGATTTTGAATCAATTCTTTGGGATGTTCTGAGCACACGTACACAGTTTGCTTTCAAATAAATCACCGCCACATTCAGATATTGATAGTTCCTGGTAAAGTCACTGAGTGCATCAGTTCATGCTCTGGCTTGAAATAAGTAAGCTGATGAAGAACAGCTGATTGATACTAAAAAGGTCATGAGTCCAAGGCTCAGGACACACTAAGTCAGCAACACACCAGCATACATACACGACACGCCATCCACCACTGCTTCGCACACCGCTTGCTCCTCACAAGCACCGGCCCTCTGAGCACTCGCTCTTTGTTCTGAGCTAACTCCCCGCTCACCCTCCTGAAACAAACAAGTAAATGGGACCCAGCATTTCCTCCTTCCCACCCCACATACTAGACTGAGACTGCACTGCTAGGATGAGTGTTGTATGTTGACTAAGCGTGCGCTGCTTTTTACATCTACTGCTGGTTCCAGTAGGAAAATCAACATTGCACCTGTGTTGTCCAAATGGGTGCACATTTCAGAGACAGGCAGAAGTAGAGAGAGCAGCCAGGATACATGCTGTACTCCACTCCTTCATAAAACACACGTACTACACAGAGAAATGATAATCCCTTCTTAGTGGAAAATCCAAATTTTCAAAATGAATCCCCAAGCTAAAATGAATTACTGTAATAACTGCAATCCTCGCCTGAGCACTAATCAGAAAGGCGCAGCGCAGCTGACCACCTGCTATGTGGCACTGCTGGCACAGCGGCACCCTGCCCCTAATTTGCTGCTGTGTTCAGACGGGGCTGGGCGCTCCACAAAGCGAGACGGTAGTGCCGGTAACTATATGGACAGAAGCACAGCTCGGCTGTTGTACAGTCTCACTACGCACTTCTG
>NW_009695757.1:0-557 GCF_000703405.1 Apaloderma vittatum | reverse complement strand
AAAAAAAAAAAAAAAAAGGCACTACTGCAGCTCCAAACAGCAGGATGCAAAAATGTAAACCCAGGCCAAGACATTTCTTCTGCAACTACAGAGAAACACACGGGAAAGGATGCAAGAGATGACAAAATCAATCGTATGTGCCTGTGCCAGTACAAACCCATTATCTATGCAGGCTGTAAAATGAGAAAAGCAGCATTTGACAATGCTACAGGCTGGGGTGATGTTCTTAACGTACTTATAATAAGTTATTTTATTTAATTGCTAATGAAAAAAGCAGTTACATAATAACACAAGGTAATAACCAAAATATGAAGTCACAAGATTGGCTTACAGCATCACAGCAGGGGAAAAAAAGGCAGTTTGTGCTTTAAATTTTGCTGCATTGTCAAGGAGCCAAGAACCAAATCTGGGGGCTTCTTCTTTTACAGGGAAGGGACGCAAGCACCGAAATTTCAGCGCGGGACTCTTCATCACTGCCAGCGCACAACCACAGCCCCAAATGATGTCAATCCCCGCCGGCACGTCGCTCATCGTAATTCTACACTATCTGCTCGCTA
>NW_009695756.1:271-1690 GCF_000703405.1 Apaloderma vittatum | reverse complement strand
CGGCCCGTGTCCGTGCCCGTGTCTCTGCTCGCTTGGCCCCGACCCCCTCTCTCCCGAGCCGGCGGCAGCTCTTTGCTAATTGCTCGGCTCCCTTCATGCACACATCTCCACTAATTTTCCATTTCTCATTCTGCGGGTAGCTGGGAGGCGGCTCGGGGAATACGGCACCTTCTCTTAGCTACCGCATGAATACAGTTTGTGGTGTCCATCAAGTCCTCCCTGTAAAGGTGGTTTGCTAAATTAGCAGCTTCGCTGTATAATCAGGCATGCGGCACAGAGGCCAGTGAGCTCTCCCGTTTAACCAGGTGAGATTTCATCATCTAATGGGCTGGGAGGTGTGACAGAGATGCTAAGTTAGCAATTAAACTTCACAAATATCATTCGATTGCAATTTTAGGTCAGCGCCAGGTTATTACTGGAGAGGGGGAAAAAAAACCTCCGGAAAAGGGAACAACGGGGGAAACATCTAATCTTCTTAAACAAATGAAGTAACATGGCTCCAATTTTTAATGGTGGGTTTCTTAATAATTGTATTATCTGGCAATATATTTCTAGGCGCATGTATCTATTAGCCCGCGTTATTTCCACACACAGACAGAAGGACGTTCAGAAACACATCCCACTACTATCTCTAAGCGAGTACAGGCATATTTATATTCCGAAGATGATCCACTCGATAATATTTTAAAACCCTTTTAAACGCTGAACTTAACCAAACCTTACATAACGGGAAAGGCGGGGGGAAACGAGAGGACTGGGGGAAAAAATAATGAAGCGGTTGAAATAAACTTAATGTAGTGGCAAAAACAAATACCAAGGCAAAACCTTTGCACAAAAGGTTACTTGAATCGTGGCTTTGAACAACGCAGGCTCAGGGTGTGGTGCGCTCTTTGGTTGTGGAAAACCCACGTTCCTGCCCCTGGCATTTCTGCGAAGCAGGGAAAACCTACTGCTTTTACTTCTTCTAAATGTATTTTTGTTTATTGATGAGAAACACCATCCAGGGCTCAGGGCTCTCCTCCAGCTCGGTCACCCCTAGAAAAGAATGCCAAAGTGTACACACTCGGAGACCTGCGCCCCTTTATTTTATTATTTTTTCTTAAGTCCCAGGATGTTTGATGCAGTTAAATACCTAAATTGAAACATAACCGAAAAATATTATTAGCTTTATCCGCTGACACAAGGGACGCAGGTTAAAGAATTTTTCATTTAATTTGATAGTGTATAAAGCACTTAAGGTACTTGATGAATTATTGATCAAATAGAAATCAGGGCGTCCAACAGCTACTTATTCAATCCCTATTCACACGATTAAATATGAAATGAACTTTTTTCTTTTTTTCTCCCCAATTTGCACAACAAGCCTTACGCTACGAAGAAGTGAAGCGAATAGCTCTTCAGGTATAAATCTTCCCCTTT
>NW_009695756.1:0-240 GCF_000703405.1 Apaloderma vittatum | reverse complement strand
TTTAATTTAATTTACTGCAAACCCCTTAACCCGCCACTGAACTGTAAACACTGTTTTAATGGACAGTAATGGCACCGTGTGATTTTTAGCCATTGTTCAAAAATGACTACCGTGTTTATGACTGCCATTAAACAGGAATTAAAGAGTTATGAAAGTCTTCAGTAATGAGGACTCTGGCACTTTATAAAGCCTTTTCTCTCCTTGACGCCCTCCCCCTTTCCTCGAAGGCGGAGCGGTCCC
>NW_009695755.1:0-533 GCF_000703405.1 Apaloderma vittatum | reverse complement strand
GGGTTGTTATCAGTCAAAGATGAGCTGCAAGTTCAGTCTGAGAGTGGCTTCCAGATGCTGGCCTTGTTTCCAGTTTTTGGTGGGGTGAGACATGAATGCTGCGGAATATGTTTTTGTGACAAGGAGGCATTCTGGGTGCTCACTCAGGAAGTGCTGTTTCACAATACTGAGCACTTTGTTCTCGTGATTGTTAGCTGTGATTGAAACAATGCTTTTAGCTTGTGAGGAAAAACCACTTCTTCAAACAATTATCTTTCCCCAAGTGAGCATATGCAAGAGAATTTAGCATGCTGAGTTGCTGGATCATCTTCAGAATTAGGTGTGCTAAGATTTATGCATTAGATGCTAAAGAACTTGTAGATTATTTGCAGTACATCCCTCAAAAGCAGACCTTTCAGTTCTCACATTGATCAGTGGTCCCTTCTTTTTGCCAGGTGCTTGAGAGACCGCTAACGTGCTACCTGTTCCCTTTCCGTTTGGTGCTCAGTTTTGCACAGGAGGGTGTAATTTTTCTGTTTTCTGAGTAGGCAAAA
>NW_009695754.1:31935-34966 GCF_000703405.1 Apaloderma vittatum | reverse complement strand
TAATTTTAAAAGAAAATAAAAGTTATTAAAGGAGCTGTATTGTCTTCTCCATGGAGCATAGAGCAAAAGTCAAAAGCAGAGCAAATCAGACACAGAACTAATCAGACACCCTAAGAAAAAATGGCTTTCTTCTACATTCAGTGGATATATATGTACTTGGAAAGTTAACAGAGTGCCCTAAACACAGTTTTCTGCATTTAATTCTTTTTGAAACCCCCTCAAAAGGACCTACATGGAATACGACATAAAAGTATTGGAAGACCCACAAATTTGGGCATGGGAGCCACTGTACAGGCTCCTTTTTGGACACGGAAATTCTCTAATCTGTTCCGATTTGCTGCATTAATACATTCTATTTCCTTATGAACTAAAACACACAGGATCTGGTTGGGAAAACTCTGCAGCATATTCTAACCCATAAAAAAGCTTATCAATATTGTGGCGCTGGCAGGGGTCCTAATCTACCTATTTTCTATTGTGTAACAGTGTAGCACATCTGGTTCAGAATCAGGTACTAGTTCAGATCTAATAGTCCCAACTCATCTAAACTCTGGTCTTTAACAATCACTTGGCTGAAGAAAATATTTATTGTCAGTCTGAGGAGAATTACTTAGTGTTTTTGTCATGGTGCAGTCATGATGTCAAACGTTGTACCAAATCACAAACACATATGAAGTGCTATATGATATCTGGTCAAACTTTTTTAGTTAAATAATAAAGACTACTAATTTTGCATATCTGGAATCCAGCCAATCCTCAAGCCATTGCAAGTGGGAAGGGAATAAGGAGTGTCCTCTTTTTCCAGGGCCTCTACAAATGAAATGCAGAATTGCAGCAGTCCCAGTCAGCACTCAAGGGAGTATATGGATTGCTGCCAAGTTCTCTACTCAAGAGCAACATACAAACCAGGAATGATAAAGAAATATGGAGCAAAAGCCTCCCCGTGCCCTTGTGCTGATAGCCACGGGCCTGCCATGCCAGAGATGGCTGCTCCCTTTTAAGTGATGTCATGCTGCCATGAAGCAAAATGTCTTCTAGTGTCACAATAGCAGTAGCACTGTAAATTAGCTCATAATGATTTCTGTGAGGTTTTCCTAAATAAAAGTGGTTTCACACTGGGCAGAATTTTCAAAAGCTTCTAAGTGCAAACCTCAAAAGTGTGTCAGTCATTGAGGTGCCTCAGTCCCACTGAAGGATGTGTGGACCTAGCTTAACAGAAATATGTCTAGTATGAGTATCTTTAATCTATCTCCATCTATTCACATGTTAAAGGGAACTACTTTGTTTCTTTCAAATTATAAACTGACATTAAGAGGCTTTTAAAATCAGTTAAAAGTCCACAGGTGACTTAAGTGCCACTTATAAATTATGAACTGAAAATAAGCCCATGGTCTCATTCATACCTTTATATTTGAAATAACATAATGCAGAACATCACTAGTTTGAATGAGGCACTGGTAAATCCGATGTTGGTCCTTCTTGCACAGGACCAACAGTGTTGCTAGGCACTGCTCAGGCAGTTCACAATATATTTTTTGGTAATTTAATCTGTTATCAAGAGGTTAGGTCAGGTGTTCTTCATGAAGGAACTTGTTATGAATATATTTCTATTACCTTCTGCAAAACTGTATTTCTTGGGGTTTATGTTCTCAGAGTGTATTTCCTATCCTCAGACAACAGTACTATGAACTTCATAAAAAATTCTTTTTGCTGTTATAGGTTTAACATGCTCAGTTACTCTACATGAGACACAGAGTATTAGAATTTGGAGGTCAGAAAACTTTGATTAACATGAATAGAAAAAAGGTATGACAGCATATTATTTTACCTCAGTATATAATTTGCAAGTGTATAAGGTCTCATCATCCATATAACTGAAGTTATTTTTAACCAGGGAGATCAAGGATTAATCTTTGATAGTCTTTCATCACATAAGCTTTTATCATATATTAATAATACAACTTTTATGTAATGTTAGATGTTGCAACTCATCAAACAGTAGAAAGATTAAAGTAAAAAAAAGAAACATATGTAGGCCACACTGAAAAAAAAATAGATGGAAATAATTAGAAACTGGAAAAGTAAACAGACACAAAATGCTAAGAACAAACTAATGGCATCAAAAGAAATTTAAACAGAAACATGAAAATCTGTCACACACAAAATTAGAATACCCCTGGAGAGCACACATTCTTAATGACTGCATAAAAAAATAATCATTTTAATTATTAGTTGAGGAGGTCCTCTTAAACTGGTAGACAAATGTACAAAATTATCCTTTCAAAAAGAACCCAACCTGTTGTAAGTAGGATTCATTAATAAGTGCAACACAACGATATGCCCCTTAGGAGAAAAGGCTTTGTAAATTCCCAAACTGTTGAAGATAATGGAAGATTTTAAATGAAGAAAAAAAAATCAGTATACAGTAAAATATGGTGTTTAAATATGAGATGCAATGTGGAAACTGAAATTTTTTTGAAGTACCACTTTATAATACACTTGTCTAGAAGCTAATCAATTAAAAAATATATCTATTTTTATAACATTAAATAAATTCTGGTGTAACTATTTCACATGTATTTGTTATCAAAACACGAAATATAAGGACAAGACTACAGCTAATGGGAACATGTTGTGACTTTAAGAGTACCTCAGTGAATGCAAACTGTGAGTCTACAAAAGGTTTTTCTTATTCCAGAAGGAGCAGGTTTCTGTCCCTGCCTGTCACTGAGCTGCAGCTGTCAACCAGAGAGGGCCCTTCTCTTAATTTTTTTTTCCTGAAGATGGTGATCAAAAGATAAGATGTAGCCTCCTGTTGAAAATAACAGACATGCTGTCTTGTACTCCTGTAGTTTCCCCGCTGTCTGGAGACTATCATGGCGCTACAACATCTCCTAATGTTTGATATCCTATTTAACCTCCAGCTACTCAGAGCATTTGAGAGGAACAAACACAGAAGAAGGAAGAAACACTCTCTCTGCAGCATCACACCACCAGGATCTGTCACATCTGGAGTGTGAAATCATAGTAG
>NW_009695754.1:0-31904 GCF_000703405.1 Apaloderma vittatum | reverse complement strand
GGGGTGAAACTCCACAGAAGACTCAAAAGAGCAACATGCAGCTCTACACATTGGGAGTTTGTATGCATTTGGCACATTAAGCTGCTCAAAACATATCATGCTGTTCACCTCTGGAGCACTGACAAACAGATAATGATGACCATGTAAATCATGTAATATCTTTCTGTCCACTTGCTTTTCTGGAGCAACAGTGGTATGCTCTGCCTTGGTAAAACAGTTCTCAGAAACTGAATGGATAAAGGAAGGAGCAGGAAAAGCACAACCACGACTTCTAAAGCGATGCGCAATGATCTGCCACTAACGGGTCACAGCATGCCTAACAACTTGGTATGTCCTTGAAATAAAGTATCAGATAGTGGGGTAAATTTTCTAAGACACAGATAAGTATCCCTCTAGACCAGCATTCTGACTCCCTTCTTCAGAATGAAAACGTCAGAAGTTCCCACCTTCCTTGTACCTTCAGCCAGCAGTTAGCTGAAGTACTAAAACATAAAGGCTTACTTTTTTTTTCAATTTAAAGCAATTCTGAACCCCTTCATTTCTTACAGAAGTAACCCTTAATATTAGCTACAGTTGGTTGCTTTTCTTCTATTCTGAGTAGATACAGTTTATTTAGAATGCAACAAACTAAAACAGTATTTCAAGTTACTCCTCCAAACCTTCTTTAGCACCATTAGCTAACTGTGAAAATATCTATCCAGCTAGTTTTGTTCCCCACTGAAGTTTCTCACTGTTCTGTTTTTAACTAAGCCAAGCTATTGCATCACATGAACAGGCACTGCATCTCTGATATAGTGGCCCAATTTGAATGGTTGATAAAAATGTATTATATATGTAATGCTTTGATTACTGGAACTCAAGACTCTAAGCACAGACTAAACCTTTTCACAAGTTTATAGACAAAGAATAACATTTCTCTTTATCAATTCTTATATTACAGAGAATATGTCTACATTTTAAACTAAAAGGCACACTCAAGGATTTCTAACTTATATTGCTTATTTGCTTCCCAAAGCCATTATTTCCCCTTTTTCTCCTTGGTAAATTAAAAAAAAAAGAAGAAATTCTGTAGCACAGACTCATCATAACCAACTTATATTGCTTATTTGCTTCCCAAAGCCATTATTTCCCCTTTTTCTCCTTGGTAAATTAAAAAAAAAGAAGAAGAAATTCTGTAGCACAGACTGATCATAACCCTCATGTCTCCACCATGTCTTTCCTCTCTCAACAGCAATTACTTCCAAACTTTCCCACTGACCTTTTACTAAACCTTTTCATACCCCACCGCCCAGTATAGCAGTATCTTCCCCTGAGCTCTGGCAGGAGGACAAAGGTTCCTACACTCACAGGGTTTGTAGCTCACAAACAATTTCTTGCTGTGACCATGTACACAGTCAAAGGAAATTTATAGCAACAGAGTTCCAGCAGTTCAAATACCCTAACTGATGCCTGGATAAAACTGATTTTCTCATGCCAGAAACACAGGGAGTCCTTGTCACTAAATGACAACAACTGGTATAGGTGCTCTCTCTCACCTGGAAGGAGCACTTAATTCATCCTTCTGGTTCCTTTGCTGACTAGTTCCACAATAAACAAGTCTCATCTGTATTCTCCATTCAGTGGTTCAATAAATGATGAGTTTTGATTTACAATGTAGGTTTAGAGAGGAACAAGAAAAAGGCGAATTTTGATAATATGCCTTCAATCTATTTTTAACACTGTCTTTAAGTTTCCCAAGCCCATTTGGAAATCCAAAGCTGACAAATATATTTGAGAAGTCTCCTGAATACAGCTGATCAGACAAGATTATCTACAGATTTGTTCATTCTCTTCTTCTGACCTGTGAGAGATAGATCTCTGAGATAGATCTCAAAGCTTACTTTTTCTTCTTTACTTTCCCTTTTCCTGTTGCTACTTTGTGATAGATTGGTCTTTCCCTCTCACCTGACACCAGAGAAGTTGAAATCCTACAGTTCTTATGTTGTAAATAAAGACAAGAAAATAAAGTTCTGGATCCATTAAAGGAGTAAATGTACTCCTTGTTTCTCTGATTTTATTCTACAGTCCAGGCAGCATAGCTTGCAACCCCATCAACACAGCTAACCTCAGCAATGCCGTGACAGTAATCATGTTTAAATGGATGCACTGAATACCTTAATGGAACCATCTTTTGTTTGTTCTTATACAGAGATCTTTTGTTTGCTCTTATATATAGATAGATACTTTTCCTCTCAGCAGTTCAGAAGAAGCCCTAAAATTTCATCTCTTTTAAAAGGTAATTTATGCTAAGGATAACAAGTTGTTAGGATTAGAGACTTCACTAGCTAGTACTAATTTCATAATACAAAGAATCCTTTTTTTTTTTCAAAAAATAGTATAGATGCACAATGTATTTTAAGATTAAATTTACTGTATATCCTGATTTGCTGTAGGCACAGTAATTACCCTGTAGATCACTCTTAACACAAATTGATTTTCTCAGAGTATGCTCAATCTCATTCAAAAATAAAACATTGCACCTACTCAGAAAGTAGAATTCAGAGGAAAAGAAAGTAAATGATGAATTAGCCAATACTTCTGGAGAGCCAGGAGAATGTACAACTGCTATCAAAGGTAATGGGAGCATTTTACTCCTGTTAGGATTTGGGGTCTTAGTTATGAAAGCCTTTTAGCTGGGATTTCTCTCAGTGAAAAGATGTAAATCTGATTATAAACAGTGTCTCATATAGAAATGGTAACCTCAGTTAACGGAGAGACTCTCAGTAAACTGATAGTGCTAAGTTATCATTTTTTTATCTTCCCTCCCCACTCCCTTCTTGTGCTCTTCCTGATTATTTACCTCTCTGATAGAAGCTTCTGTTGTTGTGATAAATCTAAAAGTATATGAATCACCTAAATATGGCCTTTTCCTGTCTTCTCTTTCAAAGCTAGAAGCCAGACACTAGGATAAATTGCCAGGAATATCACAAAAGCCACTCAATTTCTGGCATGGGTTCAAATCTTTTTCATACATCCATTTGCACTTCTACAAAAATTCAGATGACTTTCTACAACTTGACAGTTACCTTTACAGAAATACTAATATTAAAATACCACCTTCTGCTACTTCTGCTCTTAACAGTGATAAAAAGTTCCCCAATTAAAAGCAGCTTTCTAATTAAGGCCATGGTGTTATTAACTGCTGCACTGCTTTTCCACAAGAGAAAAATACAGGATTAAAAATTATCCTGGAATAGCCTACGGGTAGTCTAAAGCTGATAAAGGGAACAAAACAACAGTATAAAAAAGGTTAAAGTCTTTTGCATAACTGCATTTTATTCTGTAAAGAGGCTACTATTAAAAAAAAACCCGTCTTCCAAACATTACTGCAGTTCAGGATCTGATATATTACTGCTATCAGGTGTGGTTTCTTAATAAAAGAAAAATGTATGCCTGATTTTTAGATCAGCTAAAGAACCATGCTTACTTTAAAGCTTAGTCTATGTGAGACTGGCCTGTTGTCTTCGTGAAGGGAAATTACTGACATCACCTAAATTAATCTTAGAACAGGCTGAATTGTCAAAACAATGCATTTCATTACAGAACATTTTCTTTGTGTGATTGTACCTCCTGAAATAAGCTCACATAACTAACATTCTTACCTCTCCCCAAATCTTCTATTAGTTTTGCTTAGTTTTTCTACAAACCTTTTATCTCCTGAAAGGGTTTTCAAGCAAAATTTACTGACAGTGCAATTTTGCTATTGACTTTTGTGCTTTTACAGAAAATTAAAGTGCATTGAAACCTCCCTATGTTCTGAGTACCTTTCAATTTATAAAAATTATCAGCTATAGTATATAAATTAGTTCACAGTACTCTAAAATCTTCACACATTTAGTTGCTTTCTCATAATTTATAGATTTATCAATGGGATTTCTAAATGCACTTTCAAATCTGGCATTAGTTTAATTTCTGATTTTCATTTTGGATGAGCTGAAAGCTTCTTAAGAGGCAAAATGGTTCCCATGAAAATCACTCCTTTTGTCTCTGGTGCTCTGATGAACAATCAAGGCAGAAATACCTGTTCAACCTCCAAAATATCCTTCTCTAGTCTAGAATAACCATTTTCTTTGATGACCAGGACTAAGGGCTGGGTGACAAATGGAGAGAGCTTAACTTGCACTGACCAGTGAGCTTCTAGTCTGTATTTCTCAGGATCTGCAAGCTGTTTGTCTGTCACAGCCTGAACCCCAGCGGTTTACAGCAGTGTTTCAGCATAAAATACCGTGACGGAAGCTGTGACGGTTCATCGGCTGACTGACAGGCAGTCCAGTATCTGTGTAGTGCAGGTGGTGAAAAGAGCTGGAAGCAGGAACGTCACCATCCATTAAGCTGTCCCCAGTTGTCATTCAGACCCTTAAGCAACCACTCAGCTGTCTGGATCATCCTGCATGATATAGCCAGCATATATGTGCCAGTTTTAATATTTATCCCAGGAAAACATAAAAGAGCTTTTTAAGCAGCCTCTCGTCTGAAGTGCTACTAGTCCCCCAGAAATTAAATTTAGGAGTGGGGAGCAGGAATAATCTGCAGCAGAATCAGGAGAGCATGACGGTGACGGAAGTGAGAGCAACACAAGGTCAAAATCTCTGCTAAGACACAGCTCCACTCACCAAGCTTTTGAAGAGCAGTTCCACTGCATATATTAAGAGGCTTCACTCATACCTGCAAGGCTGAGTGTGTTTCATGATAGGACTTTTGGTAATTCCAGTAATATGAAGAATTGACTGAAGTTTTTATATTTAAACAAAGGAAGGAATTTGGATTTAGGTATCAGGAAGAGGTGTAGGTGGGTTATTAATAAGGATGCAGACAAGGCAAAAAAAGATTGGAAAGAGCAATAAAACTGAGTCCTCTCCCTTCTGTTTTGCTGTTCAGGTTCAAAAAGGTGGCAGTTCTTCATGTGTCATCACACTTTCCCTAGGTGTTGAACAGATACTCACTTAAGGTAAATTGCACTGAAATCCTATTTTAGGGTTTCAGAGGGTTTTTTTTGAACTTTTTATTGTAAAGCAGTGCCACTCACTTCAACAGCATTTTACTAATTTGCTGACTGTCTAATCTAACACCCTTGTCCCCTCCCAGTTCTGCCATGGACAGTTTTGGTGAGCTGCTGACATGCTGGCGAGAAAAGACTCCTGGACAGAGCATGAACCACCAAAAATATTTTTTGACCTTTACTCATCTCCTTGTTTTTCTACATCACTTTTTCTCGGCATGAGTTCTTGGAAGACTAACAGGGTTGTTTTTGTTGGTGGTGGTGGTTTTACTGACTAACATAGAAAAGTCAATTGAATTTATGAAAGCTTGAAAATCTGACGGTTTTATTTCTGGAATGTCCTTCTTTTAATAAATTAATAATTCACTTGCCATAAAACTTTCAACATCCTTTACACACACTAAATAATAACAATTAAGACTATAGTATTATTTTTATTGAGGAAGTTGAAAAAAGTCTCAGTTACTGAAAGAAGGATGTTTTCAGTTCTTTCTTGTTTTTTATAAATTCAATGGAATGTTCCACAAACATCACTATGAATGCTTCAAAAAATAAATTTGTTATAATTAGACCTTCATGACGAAAAGATAAAATATCAACAACTTTATATATATTCATAGATAAATGGATGCATGTGCTGAAAATTAAGAGTTTGGTATATGCAGTGATAAGTTGTTTTAATATTAGGGAAGAACTGACTATTAGCAAGAAGTGTGTTGCTAATCAATGAATTTAGTAAAGTCCAGTTTTACAGCTGAAATTTGCCCTGATTTGTTCGTCTTATGAAAGATCTCGTTGCAGTCATCTTTAGTATATGTATATTCAACATATATATACATATATTCAGTTGCAACATCACATTGGTGTTTTTGCTCCTGAACCCTTGAACTTTTAAGAACCCCTGTCAAAAAAATCCTGCCTCCAGTCATAATTTTATATTACCCTACTATGGACTTTCTCATATCTCTTTCTCAACACTTCACAATTTCCCCAAGCAATGTGAGCCAAAGTTATGGAGTGGGATCATATCAAAGCCTATCCTTGGATCCAAGCAACATGGGGAGCTGAACCCCTGCAAGCTGGGAGATAACATTAGATCGAGGTCACAAAGAGACAGGGTGCAAACTCTGTTATATGGGAACTATTGTATGTCATAGTGCCATAATCTTCCTTTTCTGTCAAAGTTTTTATGATTAATATTATTTATACAAATGTAGGGACGTGTTTGTTGCTGTACACCAGTCTCTTTAAACCAACACTGATCTAGGGATTTGTTTTTAAACCATATTCACTCTTCATAAATGTGGGCTGTATTTGACAGATACATGCTGGTAAGACATACCAGCATCTCCCTGGAATAGTTTCCTCCTGTCCCAACCCCATCAAAGCATTCATTTAAATAGCAGAAAGGAAAGCCTTGGCATCTTCTTCTGGATCTACTCAAAGCTGTTGAGAGGATTACTACTCCTGTCTATTTGTCACTGCCTACTAGCAGGACAGTACCATCTTGACATCTTAAATGGCAAAAGAACATGAGGCTGATCATTCAGTTTTTCTGCAGAGGCAACAACCTCTAGCTAGCCAATGGTAACAGGCAGCCAGTGGGGAATTATGTATTAAAAAACTCTCATCAATTGTAAAGCGAATGAGAACTAAGCCCTGAGACTTTAAATGCCATGGCTGAAAAGAAATCATGAAGAAATCAAATAATACATAACAAATTTAGCATGTTAACTGTCTCTCCCAGCAATCTAAGGGATAAAGGGGAAACAAAAGTACCTTCAGAAGACCTATACATTTCTGTAAATCACTAATTGAGAAAATCAATTTAAGTATTTCAATTGTCAGCATTGTTAACTATCCCTAGCAATAAGAGGTACAGTGATGATCAAGTCTCTAAGTTAGAGAAATTGCCTTCTGTTTGGAATCACAAGCAGGAGCACTTAAAAATACCAATATTTTCCAGTTCTTTTGTTCCTCTAGCTCAACTCTTCCTATGCATAAATAAATCAAACTCTAAGAACTTACTTGAATAAACAAGCATAGTCAAAGCCTCATTCGTAATCATGCCCAGGAATATTAGTGGAGAAAAAAATATATTCAATTATATTCTGAATATCTGCACAACCTGCTAAAAGAAGCTTTGTAACATATATTTTTAAAAAAATGTATTGTGGGGATGGAATACCATCAGATTTTATTTTCAAGCTTCACTTTTGTTCATAGGAATCTGTTAACTGTTTTATGCTCATTACATTCAGATTAATATGTTCTGGAAATTATTTTCTCTGCTCCCAGTTTGCTACTTGATGTTTGTGGTTGGTTACCTAAGGTCTTGTCTGTATGGATGGATGCAGACAGAATGCCATTCACACTTCATATAGTCAAGGTATGAGCCTGTTTCAGGCCAGAGGTAATTTAGTCACATTAGAAAAGTGCCAGCAAAGGGACTTTACAAAAAGGCAAAAAAAAACACAAATGGGGTTATCTCGGTTTTGGATCAGAACTGGCTCATATGCAGAGAGCTCTGAGAGTAAGCAGAGGAGCCTCAGTCCCCTCACACACACATTCATGCAGATGTGCCTGAAGTCATCGGGCATTGTTTCTGCTCTTTGACAGTACAACTGTAATGTTTTCCACAGCAGAGCAACCAGGGTACAATAAAACTCCAGTGCAGAGGGTCAGTACACTTCCTGCACACTACCAGCTCCTAAATTATGGTATAATTTTCTTCACTGGGAAAGGGAATTGACTCTAAAAGCTTAAACAAAACATAAACTGCAGTATATTCAGAGCTGTGTAACTGTTACGTAATCAATAATATATTAATTATTACTTATCAACAGGGATATCATAACAAAAAGACACCTATTACATGAAAATAGAATTATACAACTGATGAGGATATTGCTCCTTTCTTAAAGCTCAAATTATATTACTAAATTGCATATTATTATTATTATTATTTTTAATTTGTATGTTGTCTATGCTGTTTATTTCACCACACTAAGTGTAAAAATGAGGCAATTCAGCACCTTTCAAAGTGTTTATCAATGTTTAGAAATGTCAAATCTTAGCCACCTCTCTGTATGCTGGTTAAGTGCCCTAAGCTGAAAGAAGGAGAAAGCCAGAAGTTGGCTGAGTGATATCATTAGAAGAACTGTGGCATTTGGCAGGAAATTAAATCCTGTCTCTAAGATAGTTTCTTTCTGCTGATGAATGAAGAAAAATGTGGTGTGTGAGTTTCTACAGGGGAAAAAAAAAAGAAAAAAAACAATAACAAAGTTGCCTTCAACATCTAGAGTAAGAAAAAAAATCAATGACCTTGATTCTGGGGAAAAAAAAAAACAACCTATTTGGTATTGAAAACCATTTGATATCTAGTTGCAGTCAACAGCTCAGTGTCCAAACTGAGATCAGTAACATGTGACCCAGAGGTCTGTGTAGGGACAACATTCAATACCTTTATTAATGACACAGGCTGTGGAATTTAGTGCATTCTCAGGAATTTTGTGGAGACACCAAGCTGAATGGTGCAGTTGATTCACTTAAAGGGATCTTGACAGACTATAGAAGTGGGTCCATGCAAAACTCGTGGAGTTCAACAAGACTAGGTACAAGATCCTGCACCTGGGTCGGGGCAATTCCCACTGTCAATACAGGCTGGGGAATGAATGGACTGAGAGTAACCCTGCCAAGAAGGATTTGGTGGATGAAAAATTAGATGTGAGTTGACAATGGGTACTTGCAGTCCAGAAAATCAATTGTACCCTTGGCTACACAAAACGATGCATGGCCAACAGGTTGAAGGAGGTAATTCCCCATCTCTACTCTGCTCTGGTGACATTCCACTTGGATGTCACCCAGCTGGATCCCATCCAGCTCTGGGGTCCCAGCATAAGAAGGACATAGACCTGTTGGAGCATGTCCAGAGGAAGGCCATGAAGATGATGGAGAACCTCTTCTATGAGGATAGGATGAGAAAGTTGGGGTTGTTCTGCCTGGAGAAGAAAAGGCTCAAGGGACACCTTATGGCATCCTTCAATACTTAAAGGGGGCTTATATGAAAGACTGAAAGAGACTTTTTTTTACTGGGGCCTGTAGTGAAAGGACAAGGGGCAATGGTTTTAAACTGAAAAAGGCTAGATTTAGATTAGATAGCAGGAAAAAATATCTTTGCTCTGAGCATGATGAGACATTGGAACAGATTGCCCAGAGACGCTGTGGGTGCCCCCTGCCTGGGACTGTTCAAGGTCAGGTTGGATAGGGCTTTGAGTAACCTAATCTAGTAAAAGATGTCCCGGTCCACTGCAGCCGGGCTGGACTAGATGATCTTTAAAGGTTCCTTCCAGCCAGAACCATTCTAAGATTCTGTAGTTCTATAAATTAGCTGGATAAATAAAAAGGTCTAGATAAAACTAACGTGGTAAAATAGATGCAGAACTTAATGGAAAAAGTACTCAGAGGATTAGAAGATCATTTTCAGAATAGAAGGATTTATTATGCAGAATTCTACAGGGTCTTGTCTGGGCTCTGGTTCTATTCATATTTTTAATAACACTGGATAACAATACTCTAAAGATTATATGCAATAATTCTAAGCTGGTAGAAGACAATGAGAACTCACAATTTTCTTGGGGCGAGTAAGGGCAAGTACATTATTCTTCATTTAAGCAACCGCAACACAGATACTGGAGGAACAACTTACTAGGTAGCAATTCTTCAGGAGGAAACCTGGAGGTCATGTTGGAATCCTAACTAAACTAGACTCAGCAATACTCAGTAGTTCACAGGAAGAGAAATATTATACCTGTCATCTGTGTGATCTGTGAGACATGAGGAGTAATCTGTACGACCTAACAGCTCATCTAAGTTCTGCATCTTGCTTTGAGAATTGCTCTTGCAGACAGTGGTTCACTTGGAGGCAATTCAGAAAAGAAGAATTAAGAATTATAAAGTTATAGCAAGTGATATACATAGAAATACTGAAGAAAATATGAAAAATATCCTAGAAAAAGGAAGAGTTATGGGTGGAAGGTTTTCTTAAACATGTTTTTATAAGGTTCTCTCCAGGGTGATCACAGTCTTCAATTACATAAAAGGTATCTACCAAGAGGAAGGAAATATTTTTTCTTCATATACACAATGTTTATGAAAAGAATTGAATAACAAGAAATATTTTTTAGAAATAAAGGATAAAAACCCCAAAACTTTTGTTCTTGAACAATCAGCTGATTGGTTCAAACAACTTTAAGACAAATTTCACTGAGTGTAATGCAATCATAATCTGAATTCAGAGCATTGTGTAGACAAGGAATCAAGTCAAAACTAAAACTTTTTCTTTTCTTCTTTTTTCCACTTGTACATGAGGACAAGACACACCTAAACATCCCTACATTTTCCATAAAAGGCAGACAGCATAGAATTTGCTACACTTGGTTGTAGTACTCCTGGGCAATACGGGAGAGTACATTTACATGTCTAAGTTGCTAATACCACAAGTCACCCAATTATTAGACTACAGAGTTATTGTCTTTCCCCTACAAGTAATCTGTGTTTATAAAGGAAAATTGTTTTGACAGCAAAAATTGAAAGGAACTTACAGAAATCTAGTGCCTTTTGGAGATGGTAGATTAAGGCTCATGTCCTTGAGCACGGGCTCCCACATCTCAGTTGCATTTCCCGACTATTTACTACATCTCATTCCTCCGTTATCGAGTTCCAGAGAAAAATCCAACCCATATAACAGACACTTACACAGTTCCCAGAAACTCATGTTTAAGTAAATTAATATTTTTCAAGGAAATATTTTACTGAAAAATATCTAACCATTCTAGTGAGCATCTGCTTGAGGTAAATGCTTTTATTGATATAAAAATAGGCATGCAATAAAAACAGCAAAAAGGAATTGTGCAACATTAGTTCCTGTTCAAAAATAGCTCCTTTTTCGTCTTCTAAAAATCTCTAAATTTGAAACCTACAGGTGTCCCCATGTACAGAATAACTAGGGGAGTTCCAAAGGTGGAAGAGTAGAGATATTAATGTTGCTTTTAAAACGACCAAATTTTTGCTAATAATTTTTCATGCAGATACAAAGCTCAATGTAATGACACTCTAAATTTTTTTTAAAAGTGATTTTGAAGAAAGTAAGGCATAGTACAATTTACTTCTATCAGATTCCAAGTTAAGCTGAAGATTTACTTCTACTACTGCTTATCTGGAAGTCAGAGTTAGATAGATGGAATGACAGTCATGAAAATTCATAAGTCTCAGGATTTTCAAAGACAAGTTGCACCAACACAGAAATGAAGATTTGGATTGTGAAATGAAAATACACTTGTCTTCTGCACAGATACTGTTATTCACACATTCTTGGGTCTAGATTTTAAAGGATTTTGTTGAACTGTCTTGATTTTATTTTTTGAAGAGTTTTTAAATTCTTTCAAGTAAGGAACAGAAGAAATGACATTTTAATTATGTAAGCAATCACCAACAGGCAAATGGCTGAAATCAAAGATTAAAAGATAATAAACATAACACAATATTTACAAAGAATACATTTAATAAAATAGGTCAAAAGTTTGCTTTGAGAAGTATGGGTTAAACTTATCTATTAACTTGCACATTAAAGAGCATTCCCTGAGTTGCACTAATAAATATTATCTGTAAGAAGTTAAATTATTGTATTGGCACTTCAGGGTCACAGATCCAACTATCATTATCTCCACTGCAAAGAAAAAGAGGAATGAGCAGTTTACAGTAGGACTGGGATTTATTTAAAAAAGGATTATAGAATAGTTCTGGCGGTTGCAAAACCTTTCAGAATAAAAAAAAATATGTGATTCATAAATTGCCATGAATTTTATCATAAATTGTTTATGAATCAATCAAATGCTGGCATAAGATGCTTGTTTTGCACTAGTTTTGATAAAAACTCCATGCAGAAATAAAATATGTCAGCAGACTAAGCATTATGTAAGCTTACAGCTAGTGCACTATTCCGATTATTAGTTTTTTTTACTTACTGTGTTTATAATATATATCCTTCAACAAAAAGGTTAAGAAATCCATCTACAGTCTGCTGTATAAAACCTAATGTCACATTTCTGCTGTTTTAAAGCCTGCTTCTCTTGGACTATCATAAATGGTAGCATAGATTGAAACCGGACATTTTCTAGGAGGTTTACGTTCTAGAGGCTGAAATTGCTGGTAAAAACTAATAAATCTACTAATGTTTTTAGTTGAAATGGACTTATATATATACAGGATAATATTTGATATCAAGTCTTGAGCATGTTGAGGTACAAAAGTCTGTTATTCTATTGGTTTTGTGGATTTCAAAGACAGAATTTTACTGCAGACAAATCACTGAAGAAATGTAACTCATACTTTTTCCTTAAGAGCCCAGTGTACAATATATCTAAGAATACATCAAGAATGTGGAAGTGGAATTCTAAATATGAACAATAGCTGACATGCATAGGAAAAAAAACCCAAAACCCATGTTATTGAATGATGTCTAAGTCTGAAAGAACACATTTATTGCTTTTTCTCAAAGATAATGTTGTTTTTTTGTTTATTTCTTTCAAAATACCTATGCTTTGTATTAGCATTCATGGATGATATTTTTGTTGTTGTTCTTTCCTTGTTCTCTTGAGCTATAGAAGAATCAACAAAGAACAATGTAAGGTAACTTGTCTTGTGGAAACCAAGAATATATTCAAAACGCTGCTTCAGTGTTTCTCTGATGGCCTAATTAGCTATGTATGCAAATAAGGTACTCAATATAAAGTAAAATTCTCTTTGGAAAGAGTTTTGCAATGACATCTGCTAAAAAGATGAGATCTGGCATTTATCTGTAGCAAAGACTTCAGAAAGATCTATTTTCTCTTAAATTAAGAAATTTCTATATGGTTCTGCTGTACAGAACACAGCATGTCGAAAAAAAAGAATAAAAAAAAATTCCTTGACATTTTGCAAACTCTAACACATTCCTGCAGGCACAAAGTTTATTTTTATGTCTCCCCAGCAAACTACTGTGCAAAAGACTCCAGCTGTTTTTGAAAGAAAAACAGTATTGTTTGTTTATTTCTTGTGTATAAGAAGAGCTGCAAAATATGCAGGTCCTTTGAATGATGTACTGTAAAAATAACAGAAATGTCAAAATTTTCTATAGAAGGAAGCTTTCTCTCTGCTTACAATATCACAGTAGATTATTCCCAGTACTCATTCTTCCATCTTTTATAACTCTTTCTTTTCAGAGGCCATTACGTCTTTATAAATGGCATTTCACATACCCTTGGGGAAAAAAATACATATACTTTTTAAAGATACATTTTTGTGAACAAATACATGACCTTAATATATTGTATTTTCTAATAAATATTTCTTCTTTCTTCAAGTGCAAACTTACCATATATCTGTTCATAGGACCATAGGAAATACCATACTGGATCTAACAAAGATACATCTAATTAAGTATCCACTTACTAGAACTGTCTTGACTAGCATTTATAATATGTTGTGTGACTCCAAACTAATCAAGCGCGCACTATAGTTTTTGAACTTCCTGTATGCTAAGTAAACAAACGTCCCAGAGTTTAACACAATTCAACTGACATATGTCATAATCTAAAGTTTTCTTTAGCATTGAATTTTGGAACATATAATAATGTGACTCCTAAACACACTTTTAAATTTAAGATAAGCCTTATGATGGCAGAACAAATTCAAAGCAGACAGGCTTTTTCCAAACATCTAAAAAGTAATTATTTTGTGCCATAAGAAAAGAATTAAACTCCTCTCTTGCATAACTGGGGATGTTCTCTTTTATTCCTATAGCTGTCTAATCCTTTTTACCAAGATCTCAGTCTCAGTGAATTAATTCTTTGCTTTGGTGTGACATCCTTGGTGTATTTAGCCCTAAGACAATCGGGAGTGACACAGGAAATCATTGCAGGCTTTCCCCAGAGTATATTCTTCTCTGGTCTTGAAGGAATCAATCCTGCAATGAGAAATTGAGAAGACAAACAAGAAAAAGTGCTGGAGGCTAACTGAAAGACCGCCTTTACCTTAATAGCCAACAAGAAACTCCTGCAGAAGAAAACTGGATTTCTGTATATCCTGTGACCCCTGTTACCCCTTCAGAACCCCTTCAGGGTGAAGTCAGCCTGTTTTTCAAATTTGAAAACAGGGATCCCTGGAAATGCTGGGTTTGTTTTGCAGGTCCAAAATGTTTTCTGGAGATATTTAGGATAGAATTCGCCTTAAAACAGTGAGTCAGGAAAAATGCTGTGCACCACTTAGGTTCCATTTCAGTCTTGCTGTAAGAACTGAAATATATGATTCCTGAGCTGTTTTTCTCTTCTGAAATAAATGAAAGTTTAATACTCATAAAACTCAATGAACAAAAATCCTCACCCTGGGGCAATGGTGATATTTGGTCCAATTTGCTGTTCCACAAGCTATTAAACCTTTCTACCCACTCTTAGGTTTGTGCCATTCATGCCTATTGGTCCTTCCATCATTCAAGGACCATCCTTATCTGTCACTAAAACCAGCAAATTAATTTAGGAGTTAAATTAGCCTACTTCGCTTACTATGTCTTAATTCATGTTGAGGAGGACAAAAGTTTCCTTTCTTTTATTAACGTATCTATTTATGAGAATATACAAAACTTTTACTATCAGATTGTAGTGTTTTGAACGGGAAAAGCACAGTGAGTGCATGTATATGTGTATAGATAATGTACATAATGTATATTATAGTCCATAACATATATAACACAATTCATTGTAATATATTTGCTGAGTAAACAAGAAGGTATAATGGTATAATCCATATAATGAATTGAGACAAAAGAAAGAACTGTTGCCTGAAACTTAACCATATAGTACATAATTCTACGATTCTATGATTCTGATTTAATATCCTTCTCCTTTGTCTCTATTTCCCCCTGTCTCTTCAAGCTTGCATACTCAGGTAATAAACTTCAGTAAGTTTGGCCTTTGTCTTCTAACCCTCCCTTCCCAAGTGCTTCAGCCCCACACTAGGATACTAGGAATAAATAATCTTTTTTTGTAATTTATTTATTTCTACTGATGAAGCTCACGCTCATAGCTTTGAAAATTATACTGCATCTAAACAGATGTTGCGGTTAGTTCTAGTATTCAGGCTCGTTTTTCCACTTTTTTTCATTCAATTATTTACTCTGAATTCTGTGTCAAAGTTTTTATAAATAAGATTTTTCCTTGACTTGAAAAGATATTTTAACTCCCTTCAAATATTTGGGAGTATACTGCTAACTGTGCCTAGGTGTTTTAGCTGGGTATTTTTCATTTTCAGTCTTCTGTCCTCAACTATTCACTTCAGTGCATTCATTCTGACTGCACTACTCTGAAGTTTGTGATATAGTATGATCTTTTTCGGTATAAAAATTAAATGTATATCCAGTTCATGAGGAACAATAAAATTAAGTCAGAAACTGCATTTTCGGTTTTTGCATATGTAGGGATCTGTTGTTTTGAGATCCAAATCACTATCAGACACCTCTTCATCTGTAATCACCTCCAAATATTGCTCACCATTACTGCTTTCAGGATTTCCTCTTTCCATTTTATTTCCATTTATTCCCAAGAGATACCATTAGTTTATAGTATTCTGAATTCTTTTATCATATGTCCTGCCCATGTTTCTAATTTATATAATTATTTTTTGGTTTTTTTCAGTCCTCACTAGCATTTGTATTTCCTTGTAATTTAGTGTTGAAATGCAAGTTTCATCACGTCAATTTCCTTTGTTAAATCACTACTGAAGATGTAAGCCTAAATATGAATTCATGTAAATGTAAGTACTCCATTGCTACTAATTTATAGTGTTTTGTACAGCCCACAGTCCACTTTAACAAACCATGTGAAAAACAATGAATCTGAGTTACGCTTTGAAGGGACGTAATAGAAATCTGAATAAAATCCATATATATGCACATACACACTCATTTCATTCTTTCTTTTCATTCACCTATTTTACAACTCCAAAAGAAAGCTTAGTAACATTTATAGTATTAGAATAAATTTAATAATACAGAAAGTCATGATAATTACTAACATTTTGTTATTTCCACAGAGCGATATCCTTTCAGCTTCTTCTCATAGCTTTATTAGACTAGAAATGAGATTCTTAAAGCACTAAAGTTAACTAATTTTTTTGTTAAATTTAAAAAATGATTATACAATCTTGGATTATTTATTTAGTTTAATAGTCTAAAAATGCATATTCCCTGTGCCATTGGATTCTTGCACACTCAGATTTCTCACAGATGACCTTATTTCTCTTTTGTCAAGTTCTTCTTACTTTTTAATTGTTCTAGAATTGACCTTAATTTCTTATTCCTAAAAAGAAGCTTTTAACTCAGCTATTTTAAATAAGATTAATATCATCCCCTTCAGTCTTTCCAGTATTTGTTTTTTCCCTATGATGTTGTAAGAAAATCCTTATTATCTTAACCCCTTTGGCTAGCATTAATCTATTTCCCTTTTTATACTGTCTTATCTTTCCCCTACAAGCTTTAACTTTGAATATTCTTGTCTGGCTGGCTCTTGTCTTTTACACTACTCAACAATGATTCTTTATCTTGTGCCAGAAGCTACCAACAGCATGGTACGGCTGTGACACATCACAAGCAAAAGGGAAGGCATGCAAACATACTCTCAATTCATGCAGGTGAGTGACATAAAATACTGTTAAGAAAGTGTTAAATATTTTTTTTAATACAACCTCTTGGTAACACTGAACCTGACTTGCTAAATACCAAACAGTTTCAAAGATCTATAGATTAAAGCTGACATATGCTTAATTATTTTTATAACACTTTCTCTGGAACTATTTATTACATGTTCTTCAGATTAACTATTTTGGCTATTCTGCACACTGTCAGTATGTTTTAGATCATTTTACTCCTAATTAGAATACTACAACCTGAAGCATGTTAAAGAACAACTAAAAAAACATGGACCATTACAGTGACTGACAGGAATAACAAAACTCACTGACATCATACATACTAGCTCCGATTATGGGTCTAGCTATTTGCTGAATACTGACATATGTAATAACTATTAGGAATAGAGAAACCCTCACTATAAACCAAAAACAAGACTGAAATAAAATATGCATCTCATTTAGTTTAACCCTGAGCAAGGGACTGGTCTATGTGACCTTCAGAAGTCTCTTCAAATCTAAATTTATCTATGAGTCTCACATAATTACAAAAGTATTTTGGAATCTATTCATAAAAATCAGTCTGAAAGTAAATTTTAGACTTAAGGCATTACCCTTAAAATCTCTTGAATTTATTATTACATCTGATTACATGAACACAAAGAACTACTCTCAAATATGAAAAAGTCCCAAAGGCTTAATATGCATTTATATATTTAAAAAAATGTCTATTTCAATCATAAGTTAAGTTGGAAAGCCTGAGCTCTGGTCTTCTGAGACTGCTCAACATATGAATCCTGCACATTATATCACACCACAGGAATGCTAAAATATAACCAAACCATAAGTATGGCCTCCTAACTTAAGACGTCTTTGAAAGATGTAGAAGTTGTAGAAGCCAACCTGCAACAGAAGTGTGACACGGCTGACCTCACCCAACTGATATAAAAAATTCAAGCTTCCAACCTCACTTACCAGTTTTCCAAAGGTTTCTGAGTTTTAACTTTACAACTACTTTCTAGCCATTGAGAACAGAATTTTTAAAAAGCATGTCAAGCTTACATGTTTACAAATATTGTTTTTTCTAAATGCAGAAATATGTAAGGACTGCTACAAAGAATAGAAGCACTTCGTTAATTTATTTTATTGGTGCTAAAATAGTTGTGGATAGTCTCAGAAATCAGGATCCTGTCTTTCTCATAAATTTACCAGACTTGCTTGTGGAGACACAAGTTGCCTTTTCACAGTTGCATTATCAGCAATTTCTGTAAAAGTCTAGGAAATGATCTAATGCATGTATAAAGGAATAGGAAAGGCACCTGTGCAACTTGATTAAAAAAAATAAATGCAGAAGATACTGTTTAACGTCACTAGGAAATTTGTTTAAACATTAAACTGCATATTTCTCATTGAGATGGCATTGATTTGTTCCAGATTTTGCCATGGATTTGTACATGAATGGAACACAAAATTGTTAGTACTATAGAACTGGGTACTGTGTGGTGGTGCTTATCATGTGACTACCGAGTCTTGTACACAAAAATGAAATTTCTGGGAAAATAGAAATGTGCCCCCTAGGGCTATGGGGGACACCTGTATGGACAAAGACATTTATGTATGATATCTGGCCAGAGTTCAAAACTCATGCTACTAAATGTTCACCTGGGAGAACTAGGATAAATTCAGGAGTGGCGAGTGTGCCAGAGACAAGGCGACAAAAAAGCAAGTGAGTAATTTTAACTTTTTTGAATTAAAAAACCCAAACAAACAAACAGCCAAATAATGCTGTGATTGTCAGTGATACAGATGAAGATTAACTGAATAAAGACAGCTCAGAGAGCAAGAGTGCTCCCAGCACCATTGCCACTCAAAAGCACATAGGTCTAACACTGCCCTGAAAAGGTCATCAGTCCATCTGTTCCTTTGGCAGAGGTGACAACCAGACTACATGGACTACTCTCTCCCAATAGTATTTAACATTCCATAATCCTCAAATCAAACAGAGACAATGGCATAAAAATCCAGGGGACAATCTAAAGCATTTCTGTGCTATTGCAGACAGAATGGACTAGAAGGAATGTAGTCATCATACTATGGTAAAAAGCATTGATTTCAACAGTTTTTCATAAGCTAGATCCTCCAAATGAAAGTAAATGATATCATTAGACTCAACTGACTGTATGTAGACAATTATTTCCATTTCTTTGAGCTTCTAGTGTGGTTTATTATAAATAATTTAAACAAGAAAATATACAACATACATTGAACTACTTATTTTAATCATTTCATTTGTTACACAGTTTACTCACAAATTAAAGTGTTTCAATGTTGTTTATAATTCATGTGTTTTCAGAGACCTCTCAGGTAGTTTAGATTAAGGTATTGTCACATCTGAGTAGACTTCAGTGCGTTTGCACACGGCAGATCTATTAAAAATATAGTAATAATTTGTGGCAGTGAAACCACTGCAATAAGAAAAAAAAATCTTGATTAAATAACACCTATATCTCTGTCTTTCTTACACTAATGATAACTAACTTGTAACTGTGTTTTTATATAAACAGAAAAAAAGAATGTTTGCTATAGATAAAATCAAGAAATTTTACTGAGAATTTAATTTTTAAGACTGTGTATTGCTCTTTCTAGTAGTTCTTGTGCTTAAATTGACCAGAACACAAAACCAGAGAACATGAAAGACTCTCTGGCTCACCTTCTTCCCTTAAATCCTACTGACAGGAGTAGAAATTTAAGACTAATGTAAGCAAAGCTTGAGGGAGCATCATGAAAATCTTCAAGGCTACTGCAAACAGATTAACTCACAGTATTTGTACATAGTCTAGGCATCCTCTTTGGTGTCTAAAAGGGGACTGAGCAGAATTGGAAGCTTTGTTTCAAGCAAGTGGTGCAGATGGCTTGGAATTAGCTCCTGGAGTGCCTACATAGAGACATCCCAATTCCTGATGGGCCTACATAAAGGCTTCCAGACTGCACACTGTTCTCACTTCAAGCCTGGTGAGGAACCTAGGTGACCGCATAAGTCTGCACCAGGAAACGGCATTTAACCTGCTGATGACCAAACCTCTACACCTCCTTGGGCAATGCTATATATCTGAGGGCTTACTGAGATGAACCCAGACTTTTTGCTCCCTTTAATTCAAAAACACTAGCTATAGGAAAGGATGGAATATGCCTTTCACATATAAATATGTTGCTTAAAGTAAGTATTTCTTAAAGAGGAGGAGATACAAGTTCATGATCATCCTTAGCCTGAGGAAACTTAAGCCCATATTTTCTGTTTCCTGGGACACTCCCTCCACTAGTAGGCATAGGGCTCACATTAAGTGTCGGTATATTGTGATATTCCCATGAAACTACATCATTGCAAGAAGTAAAAAGCAAGATTTATGGGGTCAGCAGAAGCAACACAGAGGAAACTGCACTCTGTACTGACGGCTGAAGTGTTTCCTGACTGAGGGAAGACTAGGCTCTGGGCAACATACACATCTAACTCACATTCTAGCTTAACCCACTGCAATTTGTTTGCCTACAATCTGCCATAACAGCAGTAATGGGACTTGCAGAAAGGAATGACGTATGGGCTGTAGGGCTTATCTTGCCTTTCATGACTGAGACTTTTCTTGTGCATAAAACTAGCGGAGAAAATCAGTGGAAGCTGATGGAACAGAGCAATGGAAGAAAAGAAAAAGGCTTGGAGATAATTCATAACACAGAGGAATCATGTAGAGTGTAAAGCTGGGAATACTGGATTCTACACAAAACTTCACCTTCAAATGGCTGTGTGACTGGAGTGATGAAGAAACAAAGCCAAGGAATTAAATACGGGGATTCTATTTCTTTGTCCAAACCTCCACATTTCCTGGTCTAGCTAAAATAAAGACTTTTTTTCTCTTCTTTTGTTTTTTTGTGGAGTTTTTTTTCCACTTGTAATTCCTACAGCTTCTGTGTTTGTTTATTTCACCTATTTTACACCTCAGGAGGGATAAACTGTAAGCTTAGAGTACTAATAAGACTGGAGTTCTATGAAAGTGCAAGCTTCTGGGAAATCTGAAGGCTTAGCTGAAGGAGTAATGCAAAGAGCTAACAACCTAGAGACAAGACAAAGCACAGGGAGACCAAGGGAAGAAAGAGGAGAAAACATGCTTAGAGCCAGTATAATTTCAAGGGAAGTTTAAGTATGTATAAACCTTGTGTTATGAGCTGCAAACCAAGAAGCCTGCTCAGTATTTAGCTGTGAGCTCCATCAGGGCAATGTGACAATTTCTAACAGAGAGCTACAAGTACAAATACCAAATATGCTGAAATGGACTTTGTGGCTTGAGGGTCTGTCTTATGAGAGGAACAGTGTGTGATCATCCTTCAAGTTAGCATGCACATAATGTATTCTCTGATCAACACAGCACTTTGTGTCTTCGCCAGCACATCACTGCTACCACAAGCAATGTGCATCTGTCAAAGGAACAAAGGAGAACACCGGCAGTCTTTTTGCCTGCATGCCAAAGGGATCCCTGTCCAGAAATGGCAGGATTCCCAACTATATCACAGTACTAGACATCATCTTGGTGTCATATCGCAATAGTATCTTTCAGTAGAAGAGACTTAGCATCTCCAGTATTTTTTTCCTCAAGAAATCTCTGGTCTACCCTATGCCTAGCCTCCATTGTTTCATTTACTTATGCACTTTTAATTGATCCATATAACAGACACAAATAGTTTCTAAATTTTCATCTTCTCAGGTGATTTGGACTTTTATTCAGAATAGTGATTATTCTTAATTTGCCAAAAAAAGATCACCTTTCATTAACAATATTCAGCTTTAAAATGTACAAAGGCCTGCTAAGTCATGAAATATAAGCTCAAAACTTGCAACAATAACTGAGCTGTGAGGAAAGACTGAATGGATAAGACTTTTAAATCCTTGGTTGGTATCACATGTTTAACAGAGATCCATGTTAAAAAGGCTATGCAATTCACAACATTCTGTGCTGCTAGTAAAATATCTTGTATTTTCTAACTAAGACCTCTCTTAGTTGCAAAAATAGCAACCAGATCATTGAAAAGATCCACACAGATTTTAACATAAAACAGTTCTCTAAGATCTTCCATACCCAACTGTTTGAAAGTCAAATATTGTGGTCAAAGTATATGTGCAATAGAAAAAAAGATCAGAGAGACAAAAAATCATTTGACACTATGCCACAGCATTATTGTAAGTTATTCAGTTAGGATTTTTACAAGTGGTGGTTATCAGTCTCTGACCTCTAATAAGCACTGGACAGTGTTTCGCTAGATCACTAAAACATCCTATGGGCTTGCTTTTGTAGTTCTCATCTCATTCCATCTAAGTAAATTATAAATTCTGTTGTTAAGATGATCTTTTTTCATGTTTTTTTGATAATATATATTATTTATACTCATATCCTTTGGGGCTTCATGTTCTTCCACAGTTTGTAATACAATAAATATTATCTTCCAATAATTCATAATTTAATGCCTTCTCCTTCTTAGGAAGAAACTTCCTGACAGTGGCTGTCATCTGAGATGACTGTCAAGTTCATATTCAAACATATACCATATACTTAAAATGTTTGATGAAAGGAAAAATGTAGAGAGAAATACGACTCCAAATTTACGCAAAAGCAAGAATTAAAAAGCACCTATTCCTACAGCAGTTGTCTCAGTCATAGCCAAACGATAGCCAGCTGATCCTAAAGCAATTCCTGTTTTTATCCACCTGTGTCTAGTGTGATACTATTTGTCAAATATAAATCAATAAGGTGATACTACTTTTTCTTTCACTGAACGAGAAAAAGATGCAGGCTTTAGAATGCTGAAATTTTGTAAATTCCATGGCAGCTCCTAAACACATTCAAGAGAAAGAAGGGGGGGGAAAAAAAAAAGGGCAATGACGATAACCAGTGCCATTCTTGCTGATTAGTTCTAAATGATTTTTACCATAGCCCTACACCCCAATAAATACAGCACTACCATTGCCATTAAAAAGCCTTGGGACATGTCGACCGTTGTCTAAACTTGTTCTCCCTGGAGCTTTGTTTAGCTTTTTAAATGACTAGTCATCTATTGCCTGATTTGTTTTAACTTTTGCTTAACTTATCTTTGTAGAACCATATTCTTTTTATAGATGGTAGCAACAAACAGTTATTCTGCACAGAATGACATACTTTTTATGACAGCATAGAGACACAATGCAGAAGAGCGCAGTCATGGCAATGAGGGAATGGTTTGAGAGCAGAGGTATCCAAGGAGGAGACACTGAATGCAGTGCAGGGGAGGACAGGTCTGGCAGGGGCAGTGAGGGGGCAGAGGGTGGTACTGGGGATGCCAGAGCTAATGAAGAATAACCAGTTGAAGCACTGCAGACAAAGGAACCAGACAAAATTGGGCTCTAGTATACAAGAACAAAGAATATTTGTCCAAGTTACATAACAGAGTCCATATATAGTAAATTCATTATTAAATTATTAGTAGTATTTATTACTGTTGTTTTATTTTATAATCCTTTATTATTATTTATTGTTAGCATTAATTTGTTTAATAACATTTAAAGAAATTATTTTTTAATAAAATAATGGTTTCCTGTTCTCATATTGATTAGATATATTTAAGGTACCCACATTTTCAATTGAGGGTATTTACTGGCAAACCTGCTTTGATTTAACCCCTATTTACATGAACAATCCTGCTAATTCAATAAGATTATGTACAAAATGTACAACACAAAAGCAGGAATTTAGTCATATCTGGAAAACATTTAGATG
Source organism: Apaloderma vittatum (assembly GCF_000703405.1). NCBI lineage: Eukaryota > Metazoa > Chordata > Aves > Trogoniformes > Trogonidae > Apaloderma > Apaloderma vittatum. The sequence goes on along the minus strand of NW_009695754.1, from coordinate 8,351 downwards.
CTACATCCTGGCACTCTTGGGTTCCCCTTCATCTCTTATTTATGATAAAAATTATTTTATTGTAAAGGTAATGTATGCTCTACATTACCAAACTAAAATCTATTTTTTTGCAGCACTTCAGATTTCACACAGACAAAAATCTATTACACAAAAACCTAAAAGTGTGGAATAGGAGATAAATGTAAGAGTCCTTCATTCCCTTCATATATTTCATCTGAAAAACAGCAAATAAAATCACACTTTCACTTCAAGCACTAGAAAATACCTGAAGACAATATGGATTTGATTTCCATCAGAACTGTGGGGGAAAAAAAATCTTTCAGGTTTAGCAGTGATGGCATAGTCTATATATTTTAAGTACCTGTATGATACTGATTACTGAGCAAGCTATAAACTTTGACATGTTTATCCTCATAATATCACCAAAAGGCAAGGCAATACTATTACAACAATACCACAGGGAAAAGAATGCACACATGCACAGAAACTGTATTTACAAAAGAAATCAAATAAATTTACATGCCTCATCACCACCTCCAAGACCTACAACCAAAATGAGGATTTCCAAAACATTACTGCTGTCTAAGAGCTGTAAGCAACATGCGCAAGATGCACACAAAGGTCTGGGCACTGCCTTAGCTTTGAGAAGTAGCAAACTCCTGAGATTCACTCACACCTATTTGCCAGTACGGCTGAATCCAAAAGGTAGCCTTGGATCACACCTGCTTCTCCAAGCTTTGCCCAAACCACAGCCAGAGGTGGCATCCTCCTTTTATATTCTTCTGTTATGTACTGCCAACCTAGACCTGAACAACCTGTAAACAACTGCAGGAGATCTGGATTCAGTGGACCTGCTTCCAGAAGGTTGTGTCTGATCAAGGAGTAGGAATATTCTAGATTTTTTTAAAATTTGAAGCTCTCCCAATTTTTGTGCATAAATTAAAAGTTCAGTGGACTAAAGAGAATGAATATGTAATAATTTGAACATTCATTTATGAGACAGGAAAACATCAGTTCCAGGCCCGGCTCCAATTACTTTTAGGTATATTACATTCTCCAAGGACAACAACTATCAAGCCTTTCTTCTAATCACAATTCTGCTTCGAGGCGAAACTCTTATCTATTGAATTTATAAACGTAAATAACAGCATCATCAACTGAAGTCCTGTGGGCCTATACATAACTCCCACATCTTAATTAGGTGTCGAGATTGGCTGATACTCCAGCCTTGGCACCCTTCTCTTTTCCAAGGGGAGTGAACCTTCATGATACTCTTTGTATTATTAGTGACTTCTTAGACATTTGGTACAAACAAGACCAGCTGGACTAGGCTCTGTACTCACATTACACCTGCAGTGTTCAACATTTTTCCTCCTCTCCTTTGACAGTATGAAGCACATCTGTCAACCTTCAAACCCACCATTATGGAGCATCTGTATCACTGCAGAAACCATCCAATGCCACAGAACAAACAAAACACTTCCAAGGATAAACACATAACTCGTGATAGATCAAGCTGAAGTGCTCAGTTTTGCAGACAATTGAAAGCTATGCATATAGTGCAGAAGGGACCACAAAGAACACACTCACAGGATAGAGAAGCAAACACTGTATAAGAAAAAGTGAAACATTTAAGATTCATGAAATATTCAAACTTAACATTTTCCAAAACCCTTTCAAGGAAAAGTGTTACAGCATGAAGCATGTACAATATAATTCCTAACAAATAATAAATAGCATAAATTCAATTCCCTGATTTTCTAATCCATAATTTAAGCTTCTTCTACCTGCACTATAGGAATGTGTTAAAAGGGCTTCACAGCCTCATCCCCAGACACTCTGTGCACACTTTCACAGCAATCTGCACCACTCCTCAATTTTGAAGCCCTGGATAAAAATGCCCCTTGGACAGGGATCCACCAGTAATACTGTAACCAAACCTGGCATAGCTGCCTAGAAACACAATATAATATAACTGGCTGTTAACATACAAAAAAGAGTAGGCAACGGTTACATGTATTGACCACTATTTGATAGACTTTTTTAGTGTGTTTTTTCTAAGCAAATCTAAACTTGGCTGAACCACTACCACTGTTCTTTTCCAGCTCTTTTTGCTACTGATGGAGGTTTAGTTGGCCCATCACAGCACGTTCACCCAACATCAAGATCATCCAGCTAAAAAAAAACCCAAGCAGAACAATTTTTTGCTTGCCTGACATGCTGACATAGCTCAGCAAAGGGAAAAGAGTGAAGCCAGAGCCATCTCAGCAGCAATGGGGCCTCAGATTCTCACAAGCAACTTGTGATAACATGCCTCAGCTGATGACACCAGCTAACAAATTCCCACTTAACATAAGGTATTTCCAGTGCTAGCTCGAAATAGTAAGGTCAGAAGTCCTGTTAACCATTTTGCACAGTAAAGAATCAGAGAACTGCTCTTTTGATCCTTCATCCTCCCATCATCCTTCAGTGAAGCTGTTTAAATGCACATAGCTATCAGCTATGGCTGAACGTTATAAACCATGTGCCTCTTCATAACTGATGAATGAACTAGAAGTACTTGCAGAAGAACCAAAGATAACTCCCAAAATGCTTTACTTCTCCTGAAGAGTGAGAGAAAATTGGTGAAAATTGCCCAAAAGGGGATGACACGTTGTTCTCCCAGTTGTCACCAATTTTCTGACAACCTACTCAAAAACTGAATGGTATTCAAAGTTCGTATTTTTGTTGTGGTTTTGCCATTTCAAGGAGAGATATATATAATTTGAACCAAATAAATTGTTTCCTCTTCAGATAAAGAAGAAGAACAAAAAGGAGAAACTGAAGTAAAGAATATAAAGAGAAAGGCTAGCTAGCTAAAAGAGAAAGAAACACAGCAAGCAGCTACAAAATTACTTTTGTTTAAGTGCATCTCCTTCAATCTACCAAATGTCAAGGATCGTTTCAAAAGTAAAATTACAAAGAAAAAACAATTAATTAATAGAAATTATGAAATAATTTGCTTTTGGTAGAAGGAACATATGCTATCACTGTTTCACATTTCTTTTGTGGGCTCTAATCTAATCTTCATTTAGACCAAATTATATAGTGGACATGGGGAATCTGCTTTGAGTCTGGCCTTTCCAGAGTAAAGTAACAACATTGGTCTCATACTCTGTTATTACAGAATGCTTTTATTAATTCTGATAGTGGCTAGTCCATCAGAAAAATGTGTCCGTGATTTGACAAAAACTTTATTTGTAACTTCTCTAAGAGATTCACAAAACTGAGAATGTCTTTGAAAAATTTTACTGTCTTCCTCTTGAGATTTAACTAGCATCAGAAAGGGCTCAAACTCTAAAATATTCATAAATCAGATACGCATAATTTGTAATTTTGTACTTTATATCATGTACCACTTTTTCTGACCTAAAGAGCATTTTATATTTCTTGTTAACAGTGAATGCAAATAATGCTCAATGGAATTCTGCAGTGACCTTTGTTTTATTACAATTACTGCATATTTATAAATGAACAGCTAAACTTCAATTTGAGAACTACAACAACTTTGAGTTGGAATCCTTTGATAAAACACAACTGAATAAACTTCATAAAATTAATTCCCTAAGAAGAGAAAAATAAAGGCTCCTCTGAAAATTCCTCTGTGTATACCAACACACAAAGCAGATTTTTCCATGCTTTTGCAAACAGAAAACTAAACAAAACAGCAATATGGACAGATTTGCATAGAAGAGGATAAATCACTCTAAAAAGACCACAAGAGAACATATTAAATGTAAGAGATAATATAATCACTGTATTACATAAATGTATAAAATATAAGTACATAGGTACAAACCACTGCATAATAAGAAGAAATGCACTATGTACATTATGGCATAATATAAGCCCATGTAATGTCACTGAGGCCTAACAACTGAATTCCCACTATGTAAACAGAATCACCATTAACTTCGGTTAATGGCTGTTCTACACATGAACGCTTCCACATTTGTCAAAAGCACAAGCAAATCAGAGGACACTGTCTAAAATACAGCAAATGTTGTATACTCTGCCTGTCCAAAGTGTAACAGAAGTATTTGAAGACAAAAGGCACAGCTTACTGGTATGAGAAAGGCAAACAAAGAAGGTTTGACTGGTCCAAAATATTTGATGGTACAGGACTCAGTACTATCAAGCACTTGTTCACTGGAGCCAGTAGCAAGAGTCAGAATTTTGCTCCCACTTTGGTTATGCTTTGACTTCAGCCTAAACACTTAATTTCTTTCTACGTCTTCCCTATTCTTTACCCCTGGTTCTTACTTATGGTCTGTAGCTTTTAGAGCGGAGGTCTCTAGCAGCATTTGTTCCTTGCTGAAAGAAGGTCTCATGATGTCTGATATGTAATAACACACAAAAATAGAGGTCTATTTCAGGCAAAAACAGCTGTGAGGGCAACTAAAATCCTGGGTTTTGTTATAACACAGCTTCCAACATACTGTTTCATTGGAGCCATGAATGTTTTAAGCAAGCAATGAGCTCATGAAAAACTGGTATTCAGATCCTATAGAGTACATTTGTGATCTCACTGAAGGCAGGGCTGACCTTTCCCACAAAATAAGTAATATGCCTTCCTGTTCGCGTGAGAAGTGTTGAACAAAATACTGGCAGAATCTGTGACCTGAAAGAAATTGCTATTTGTACATATATGTGTATATATAAAACCAAGTATATTTACTAATAAAGTGTTTAAATAATTGAATATATGAGCTTTATCTACTATAAAATAAATTGCCTTGGTATTTTCCTTTTCGAAAGTATCAGAAAATTTACTTATTGGATCGATCTAAATGCCACCAAATTCATTACACATATGTGAAGTTCTGATTACTTTTACATGTAAACTTCTAAACTTTACATCAAAACCAGCAGTTTCAGAGTTTATTGAAGTAAATCAGCTGGAAATTATCAATACAGCACAAACTGAAGTACAGTCATTAGTGGTAAGAGCATATAATCCTTGAAAACAAAGGTAGAGCTTAATGATTAAAAAAGATTCTGATCATTAATGCTTTTTCTACGGTGCATTACTTAAAAAAACAATAAATAGATTTGAAATCAAACTTGCATGGCTTTGATAAAGCATCTTATCATGAGTGGTCCAAGGCGACCCAAATATGTACTAAGAATATAAATGTTTAGAGTGATCATTTTCTTTAAGTCAAAAAGGCATTACAGGACGCACACAAGAATCCATAGGAGATTTTGAAACATTTACTTCAACTGGGAACCAGACCAATAAAGAAGAAACACAAGGTCTATAACTGATGTTATGAAAGCTTCTATGATTATCTTGGCCGTGAACATTTTAGGAGGAACAATATTAATTTTTAAAAATATTTAAATTATTTTTCTTTGCATTCTAGATTTTTATTGAAATCAAGCTGCTCATAACCGTGTGATAACAAAGTGCTTGTAACTGCTCATAACCTGAACGGCAACATGTTGTTTTAGTATCTAAGGTTTTAAAAAATGTTTTATAAGTCATAACAAAAAATATATTTCATGCAGAATTAAAACTCTGTTCTTCCATTAGTGCTCATCCTTCTTTGTCCCTTTGAACTCATGGACAGAAGAACCACTGCAAGCAACAGGATATAAATCTCTTATGAGACTTCCAAGTATGTTACTGTACTTGTTCAATATGCTGGGCAACAGTTTTATATATTTTGGATTTTCTAAATATTCCTTTAGTCTCAAATAGTTGTTGCACACTAAATATTAAATATACTCATAGAAGCATATGGTTGTTAAACTCCATTTTGTAATTTTTTATCTTCCTAGACAAATCCTGCACTGACTTAACAGTTTAAATCCCCAGATGGAACCATGCTATGACATGTTATTACTGCCTAGGACTTTCTGACTGGGGATGTCCAGTCTACACAGCCAGATAGTGACCTCTGGATATGTGATGAATATTATAAATTCACCTTAAATGCATGTGGCAGAAAGTGGGCATTCATGGAACAACATATAAATAAATGCTTACATGCCATGAAAGCTTCCCAAAACTACCTGCATCCTATATCTTAATATTATTCAACAATGTGTCGTAAATTATTATTTTAAAGAAACATCTGTTACAAATCTCCTGTTAAAATATCCCTGTTGTTTTCCTATACAAAATTAGGAAAAAATAAATAAATCAGTTGCTGAATACAGTGAGCTGTTAAGATTTGTGGCAAAGTAAACCAATGCCACATTTCTCATATATTAAAAAATCCCTGCTAAAATTATTTCAGACTGGCTGTACAATATAAACAAAATTAAGCCTGGAACTCCAAATGCCAAGATGTAATTAATGTGAATATCCCCTCTCTTCTTTTCTTCTATTGGGTGAAAGTGAGAGGACAAAAGAATTATTTTCATTGTTTTATGAAGGCTCCTGTAAAACAGAGTAAAACACAGGGGAAAACTGTCACTTGATTTCTCTCTAAGTAACTATTACCAAACCCCACAATAATATTATGGTTTTGTAATGGTCACGATAAGAAAAGACATTTTTGCATTCCTATTGTCATAATTCATAAAATTGTATAGATTGACTACATGCAAAGGCTTTACAGTTCCAGTAAAGTTGGAACCGAGTTCTGTCTTATTGACAGAAACTTCATGAGATACTTCAGTTCCAGCACTGAAGATTAAGAGGACAAATTCCCCCGAGTACTTAAATTCAGGACCCTGCCAGAGTGTTCACTGAGATCTATTTGCCAGTGCTTTGATGCAGGCTAAGCATCTCAGATGTAAGGCTATGGAAAAGGATCAAGATACAATGAAACTGGGTCTTAGTGAAAATGCTGCTATTTTCAATATTGCTTTAATCAGTGTCACCAAAGATGATCTGCCTATAGAAGAAATGCTTATTAAAAAATATTTTTTCAAACCATTTTATTAAAAAAAATAATAGTTACAGCTTCCTTTCTTTGCCCTAGTTCTTTTTATTGTTCAACACATCAGCACTTTCAGAAACACAATCATCCATTGTATGCTTGTCATATCTTCTGTAAAAAGCAACACTTTTGAAAAGAAAAATACTGATTTTCATCCATTTTTCTAAGCCATTTTTCATATTCCAAACTGTAAATACCTTCAGAGGTTCAAAACAGAAACAGTAAGCTTTTATCTAAATGCTCTCTATTTACATTATGGTTCTAAAATGTGACTGGAAATAGTTTGGGGAAAAGATTTTGCACTTCCTACAGTTAAGCTTGATGAAAGGAAATCTGAAGGACAGGAGAGTATACACAATACTGCAGAAAGCTGTCAGGTCTTTGCAATTCCTTGCCAAAAGCCATCGTTAGGCAATGTCAGCACCAAACCTCAAAGTAACATGAATTCATAAACTACAATCTTACCAAGTCTGGAGCACTCGTACAGTGTTAGGCAAACTCCACTGGCCTTGAAACTCATACGAACTAAACTGTACTCTCAGTTGGTGCTATGAGCTCTAAGAAGAAGAAACCATTCTCTTAGTTATTGGTCAACTTTATTTTTGCTACCTGTGCCAACCTAAACTGAATCAGATTGCCTGTGAAAAAACTTTGTATTTCTTGCCTAAATGTTTGCTGACACAAGTGATGCATTGTATTATTTTTGTGGCAGGAATATTCTCTATTTTGATCCCTTGATAAAGCCTCCAACTGAACCGCAAATCAGCTTTATACATACAAATAAACTGACTGATGTACTTGATAAATGCTACTATATCTACAAAAACCCCCAAAGATTCAACACACCACCCCTGCAGATTTTTAGTCTTCTGAGGAAAGGGGAAAAATGCTCTAAACACTGAATGGAAGACAAAGACCATGCTACTACTGAGAAGTACCGTGAGGCTTAATTTGCTAACTGATTAAAACTTTTAGTAGCAATCTGATGAACAATTTCCAAGTGCATTAAAGTAATTAAATAAAACATTGAAATAATTGTATTACTGTCAAAATTTTCAGCAGCACCAAAAACCCCCACGAAGTACAATGAAGGAAACCTTCCATCTACCAAGCAAAATTCCCCCCTCCCCCAACAATGTCATTTCCCAAGCTCATATCCAGGAAAACCTGCAAGTGGGGGCAAGAATTAAAGTATCTCTGAAATTGGAAATAAATTATGTTGGAAACGTGCTTCAAAATTTAAGGGAAAAAAAAAAGTTTTTACCCTAAGCTTCCTCTTTCCTATCCACTACGCACTCAGAAATAGGTGTTTTAACTGGAAGACACGCATTCCCCCAGAATTCAGCCTATTTTTCGCGAGCGGTTTGAAGGGGCCCCGGCGGCTTTAGGATGGAAATCAGGGCCGGGGAGCAGGAGGAG